>NW_004955470.1:11668419-11672612 GCF_000276665.1 Chinchilla lanigera | reverse complement strand
GCGGCCGAGCGGGGCGGGGCGGGGCGCGGCCCTGGTCCCAGCCGAACCCCGGCCCGCTCCTGGTGAAAGCGGGGCGTCCGGCGTCCGGGAGCCGCTGGAGCTCAAGGAACTGGGGTCCCTCCCAGAGCCGGGGACCAGCGCGGAGTCCTGGGGGTTCTGGGAGCTCGGCTCCCAGGGTTTCGGGGGCAGTGGACCCCCCTTGCTATTCCCTTTTGTTTTTTTAAAGTTCACACCGTTTCTAATAAAAACAGCGTCTCAGTGGAAGACGCCAGTGCGCGCACTTCTCCCGGCCAGGAGGCGGCCAGGGCCGCGGGGCAGAGCGGACCTCGCGGGCCAGCAGGGCCTCCCCAGCCTCGCAAAGCCGCTTGCTCCGAGATTCACCCGCCGCCGTGCTCGCGCGTGTCTGTGTTGCTCAGGAGACTGTCCACATGGGCATGCTGCAGACACCTTCTGGGGATGCGTGCGCGTGCTTCCGGGTGTGCAGAGACATCTGTAGGTGCCCGCGTGTGCATGTGCGCAGCTTCGTGTGGAGAAACGCTGCAGGAGAAAGAGAATCTTGTGAAAGAGCTGCAAGCCCCAAAGCCAGGACCCGCGGAGACTCCCGATGCTTCCACACCCCTGTCAGCCTGTGGAACAGGGCTGGTGCCCCGCTAGGGGCAGGCTTGGGGCCAGTCCCAGTCTCGGGCATCGTGTCTGGGAAGGATCTTTCCGGTGCGTGTCCTGCCCCTTCCTCTGTCCTCCGTGTCAGCAGCAGGGGCACCCAGCGCTTGTTGGGGCTTCCGCAGAGGGGTGGGATGGGTCCAGGTCTGCGGGACGCGGCTCAGCCCGGCTTGGTGGTTAGCCAGTGTCAGGGCAAGGATGGAAGCGGTTTTATGGTCCTGACAGAGGGCACGCCATGGAATGTCTCCTCCTTACTCGAGTGTTTTAAAAGTGCTTCATTCATTCATCCATCCATCCATCTATCCATTCACTGCTGTTTTTGCGGTTATAACTCAATTTCTGATTCCGGGCGTCAGCCACAGCTCGGCTTCTCCTTTTCCTCCGAACAGAGGCAAAGGTGGGGATGACACAGTGAGGGTGGGGCGGGCGGGGCGGGGAGGTGCACCGCAGTGTCTGAGCTAGTGCACAGGGCTGCGGTCAGGGAGCAAGTGTGACTCAGGCCCAGGCAGGGACTGGAGCCACGGCCATCCTCAGGGTTCGGCCCTGGCCAGGCCCGGCAGTCTGCAGGGCCACTCTGGGCAGCAGGGCAGGGATCTAATCCACTTTGAGAAGACGGGCGTGCCAGGCCAGACACAGCAGAGGTCGGAGCCTGGACAGTGACCTTGACTGGCCACGCACATCCGGCCGGCGGGGCAGCTGTCCTCCATGCAAGAGGCAGCTCCGCCGTGACAGCTCTGATGTATGGGTCTGGGCCTGGGGAGACACTTCCTCACCTGCAGCCCCGGCTGCCACGTCTGGCTGAGGCTGGTGCTGTGCCTCAGGCCCCAGGTCCCCTCCTGATGCCCACTCCCCTTTTGCCTTCAGCACTCTTCTCATCTCCTCTCTGGAGGACATGTGATCAGGCTTGGAGCCAGGGAAATAAATGCCAGAGCTAAGTCGACTCCGTCTTTAGGAGATACAACGCCAGTTTTGCATTTACAGATTATTTATTGAGCACACACATCCTGGTATTCCAGACACTGTCCTCAGCACTGGAGATTCGTTTAGAAAATGATGCATCTCCCCTGCCCTCAGCAGCTGCCCGTCTGTAGATGGAAAGAAGAAATAAATGAGCAGAAACTGCGCTTCAGTGCCTGCTGTCAGTGCCGGGCAGGGGGCACTGCAGCCACACCTGCAGGTCCTGGGGCAGCACTGCCAAGCCGTCTCCATGGAGCTGAGCTATTCTTCCCTGAGGGAGAAAAGTTTGTTCATTCAGCAAACACAGGGGACCTCTCCTGGGGATCATTCGAGGAGCTGCACAAGCACAGCTGACAGAGGCCACGGGTCCCGGTCCTCGGTGCACTGAACGCCGTGACCTTACTACTTACCTGGGATTCACAAAACTGCAGCCTCACCAACAGCACCCAATACTGGTGTTCTGAGGTCATGATATGGAGTGTACATTTTCAAAATGACTAAGTATGAGTCAGATACACACTGAGGTTCGGGGCCACCACTGTCTGTAGTGTCCAGTACCCAACCAATTTTATCTTGAACACTTCATCATTTTTAATTGATTACTTTCTGTTTCCATTGGAGTCGGCCAGTCGTTTCCAAACTGGGGCGATCATGAGAATCAGAGCGTGCTCTGGAAATCGAGAGCCTAGACCCCACAGTGCTTTACAGAATCCTGATGCTGAGTATCTCCAGCAAAGCTGCTGGCATCTGGTTCCTTCCAGGCCCCGCCCTGTGCCGCTCGGTGGTGGGCTGGTTTGGGGATGAAAGAACTTTGAAGTCAAATTACACAAAGTGAGCTCCTGTTGAGCAGGTGGGATCGCCATCAAATCCTTCTGTCTTCCTTGAACTTTAATTTCTTACCTGTAAAGGTATAAGGTGAGCGTCAATCTCAGAAATAGGCAGGTGGAGTGACCTTGTATAGATGTCCCTATTACACGGTTTGACTTACGATTTGGGAACTTAACAGTGGTGTGAAACTGATCCACATTCACCAGAAACTTTGAGTGTTTAGTTGGGTCTTTTCTGGGACAGGGATAGGTGATGCGCTGTCTCTCTCCCTGTTGGGTCAAGGCTGGAGTTAAGGCTGCCAACCGCTCACAATCACCAGGGCAAACCCTGCACCCCCTAGTGCATAGCACAGATGTCAACAACACCTTGTGGGAAATGGGCTTTGAGAAGATTACTTTTCTGGCCGCAGCCGGCTGTCAGTTCTGGACACCCTGAGGCAGGCAGGTGAAGTGCAGTTCTGACCAGATGTCCCACAGACGCTGGGTCTATTGGGGTGTGATGCCGCCTGGAGTCCAGGAGCCCTGCTCGGGCTGTGAGAGCGCTCACTGCAGCGTGTGCTTCCCCACCGTTGCTCGATTGCACGTGATGAGCAGCTGCTCTGGTGGCTTCTGTCATTGTCCCTTGGCTTCCTCGCTGGTGCTCTGATGTTCCAGCTGTGGCAGCCAGTGCACTGGACAGATGGCCCTGCCTGCAAAGAACTGCCTTGCTGGAAGCCACCTCAGGTGCAGTGGGGCCTCTGTGCCGTGTGCACTGCTTCATGGAGTAAGGTCTTCCAAGCCCGGCTAACCAAGCTCAGTTTGTGCCTGGCAGCCAGGCCAAGAGGAGACCCGTGTGCAGGAGATAGAGGCCCAAGGGACAGATATAGGTCCTGCACCCTCTCCTGCCTGTGCTTCACAAGCCCTGGCCAGCAGTGCCCAGCCCAGGGGAGGGTGTCCTCTCCCGTGTGCCCCTCCTGTGACACACGTTTCGTTCTGTAGAAGCCTCGGAGGCCTGGACAGTTCAGACCCTTCCGGGATACCTTGGCTGCTGCCCAGGGGGGGAACGAGTTCCTCTCAGGGCTGCCCTCTGTGGCACCCTCCAGGGAGGGTCTGGGGAGAGGAAACCTGGGCCAGCGCTGTGCCAGAATACAGCATGTTCAGTTTGACCAAACTAAACGGCTTTGCTTTCTAGAAGTGTTGAGACTGGAAAGTGTAAGGGTAAGAGAAGTAACCAAAGTCTTAGTTTAAAAAACCCTTGATAATTGAAAGAGTCAAAAGTGGCCGTTCTGGAGATTCCTCAAAAAATAAAAACTAGAAATTCCATTTGAACAAGCTATCCATTTTCTAGGCATCTTCCTGAAAGAGTTAAAGACATAGATTACAGTGATTCGTCCACACTCATGTTTATAGCAGCACAGTTCATGATAGCTAAATCTTTAAAGCAGCCTAAGTGTCCCTCAATAGATGAATGGATAAAGAAAATGTAGTATTTACACCCAATGGAGTATTACTCTGCCATAAAGAAGGATAAATTTGAGTCGTAGGAAAATGGATGCTTCTTGTGGCTATAATGTTAAGTGAAATAAATCTGACACATAAGCTTAAATATAACATGGTTTCTCTTATATGAAAAACCGAAAATATAAATAAAGAGTGAAATAACAGATAGATAATAGGAAAAAGTGGTCATTCTGGGGATTAGATACATGTACACATTATGGATTTATCAGTTAGTGGCTGGTATAAAACAGAATTTGCTTGGCTCTCAGA
>NW_004955470.1:11659085-11667971 GCF_000276665.1 Chinchilla lanigera | reverse complement strand
TTTTAATTAAAAATTTCTGTTCTGTAAATTTCCTTTTGTCAAAAGATACTAGAGAAATTAAATTATTATATCTTCTCAAGAGAAAAAAACCAGCTCTTCCTAGAAGTCTTTTTTTTTAGTGTGTTAAATGTCAATGATCACAAAACTTCTGGTTTCTCTTTGGTGTAGACTTGCACTGCTGAGTGTGTTATCGCTTTGACTTCTGTTCCCTGAGTGTGCTTGGAAAGTGAAAATTCTTCTCCTCACCCAATTGAACATAATTTGAAATTTCTTTGATCAATACTAAGTACTTTCACTTCCTGGGTATGGAGAGTTCGTCAGCGCTGAACTTACAAAGCTGTTCAGCCAAAAAGTGGAACGGAAGAGACTGCAAGTGGTCTCCTCGGGCTTCGACTTCTACTGTCTGGAGGGCTCCACAGTCCCAGTGTCTGTCATGTAAGCAAACATGGCCATGGCACACTGCTTGAACGCTTCCTCCAGAGTCTCCCCCCACGCGTGTAACATTCATACTTCTGAAAACTGGTGGGTACTTGGCCTTGATTGCTTTTTGGTCTGCAGTTAAATTGTAATCTCTAGCATCTTCTTCTTCCTGTGCCATGATTGTAAGCAATATTTTTTAACCCTGTGTAAATTGTGCTTCTATACTAACTTTGACATTTCTCCACCCAAATTGTACATAATTTTCATTTCAAATATTTATGTGGTACATGCCTTTCTGCAATTATTGCAATAAAAATTAAAAGGAAAAAAGGAGAGCTGCCAATGGGAAGCAAATAGGAAAAGAAAGATGGAGAAGAAATAGTTAGGAATTAGAGTTGGTGGGGGAAGCTGACATTGCTAGGTTGAGATTCTAACACACAGATCTGAGTGTGTGAGGGTGAACTTCCACTGGCTGAAAACTACACTAGAATTAATCAACTGAGATAGCTCATCTCAGTGTAAATGCAGGTGTCCAGCAGACGCTGGGTTGTGTTCTTGTGTCCTAGGGATAAATGGCATGCATTGACTAAATCTCTACTTTCAAAATGAACAGTTATATAGCAATTGTACAGTACTCCACCCTCACTGTATAAAAAGAACAGCAGTGGTGAATCACATGTTTTGGGGTCAGTTTCTATCTTTCTGATCACCATTCCTATCATTCCCTACAGTTGCAAAAGTGTTTTCTTTCTGGTCACTTCTCTAACATTTCATGAAAATATGCAAACAGATATCAAGGTTGAAACCTGCGTTAAAATTAGCCCATGGACACCTATGACCTAGACTCAACCCTTAACATTTTAAAATTTTAACATCTATGTCTGCCTTTCTATCCACCCACCAATTCACGCAGCAGACTGCCGCCTTCCAGAGTAATGATGTGAAGTATCTCCCTCAAACACTTCTGGAACACAGGACCTACGGCTCTGGAATTGTGTACAGGTTTCTTTTTCAGTTGAAGTAGCAATTTCTATGCCACAAAGTCATGGTTGACTCCTTCTTTCACAAAAGATTTCTCTGTAATGCATGGCACTATTTGCTAGCACTGTACATGCAATAGGACCTTTTTCAAAATTGCGGTCTTTGTGATTTGATAAACCTTCTGTCATTTCAACAATGTTCTCAGCATCTTCACCAGAGTAGATTCTATCTCAAGACCACTTTCTTTGCTGATCAGTAAGATGCAACTCTTGGTCCCTTGAAGTTTGATTGAGTGTTGGTGGCAGCTGGGTCCCACCTCAGGAATTCATTCTGTCCTTTCACTCTTATTCACCTGGAAGGCACACAACTGTTCACTGTCTTCCTCTATCATCCACTTTATTTTGGTATAAACGCTACCAATGGCTTCACTGTCATTTCTGATTTTAGGGATTTGAATCTTTCATCTTATTTTCACAGTCATTCTAGCTGACAGTTACCACTTTTGCTGGTTTTTAAAGAAACAACTTTTGGTTTCATTGACTTTTCTACAAGTGTTATCTTATAGACACTCGTATCTTATTCTCTTTTCTTGCGATCTCTGGGTTTAGTTTGCCTTCTTTCTTTAGTTTCATAATGAATGGTGTTAGATTACCTGCATGAGTCCTTCTTTATACAATGTAATGTACATTATATACATTTATAAAGTAATGTATATTATACACATTACAATAATTAATTACATTGATGTATATCATATAATGTACAATATATAATTCTCAGGTGATCATTTCTCTCCAAACACTGTTTCTCCAGCACCCGGCAGCTGTTCCTATACTGTCTTTCACCCCATTCATCTCAGAGTATCTTCGTTCTGTAGCCCATTGGATTTTTATTAATATGCTGCTCAATTTCCACACATTTATAAGTTCCCCAGCTTTTCTCCCGACACCGATGTTGCTTTCGTTCTGTGTGACTGCAAGCGGCACTGACTCAGCCTTGTTCTGCAGCCCAGCGTGCGTGCTCCGTGGGGTTACGCATGCACTTGAGAAAAATGTGTAGTCGGCTGTTGGGTGGAATGTTCTGTCCCTCAGTTTGTAGTGCTGTTAAAATTCTTTTTTCTTGTTGATTTTCTGCCTAGTTACTCTGTGCATTACTGAACGTGAGGTGTTGAATTCTCCATCTGTTATTAATCTCCAATATCTCGCCCTTCATTCTGTGCCCATTTGCCCTCATCTGCTCAGTGTTCATGGATTGATTCTTTTATCTTTGCGCAATGTCCTTCTTTGACTCTTGTGACACTTTACAGTATGGGTCTATTCGCCTGGTATCAGGGTAGCTGTGACTTTGCTGTGTGCTCCTGGCCCGGAACGTTGATTTATCACCCCTTCACCTCTTGGTGCACTTGGGTCTCAAAGGAGTCTCTTGTACACAGCAGACAGAGCTATTTGCGAATATCTGCCGTTTTTGTTTAGATAGTTTGATGCATTTACCTTTAATCATTAATAAGAAGGGACTTGCTGTTGAGATGTTTCTACTTGTTTTTCTGTATGTCTTACAGATTCCTTGTTCCTCTTTCTTCCCCTGCTGCTGCTGTTTCTTTAGGTGTTCTTTGTGTGTGTGTGTGTGTGTGTGTGTGTGTGTTTCATTCCTTTCTGTTACAGACTGAATTGTGTTCCCATCAATTACTATATTATAGATCTAACCTCCAGAGTGACTATATTGGAGATAGAGTTTTTAAAAAGATAATTAAGGTTAAATAAGGCTATAAAGGTGGGGGTCTTTTCTCATAGCACTGGGAGGAGAAGAAGGAGGAGGAGAAGGAGGAAGAGAAAAGAGCAGGGGAAAGAGGGGAAGAATGCTCGTCTTCACCTGGGCTGTCCTCATGTTTCAGAAGCACCCATGTTGTCTGGTTTCTGCCTTCACAACTGGTGGTGTGTTTTGCCTCTAGACGAAGACACAAGTGCTCATGGTTTCAGGGGATTCTGTCCGTATTCAGCTAGCCGCCAGGTGGGAGCATGATGGCAGAGGAAGGCTGCTTACCTCTTGGTAGCTGGAAAGCGGAACCCAGGAACAGTGCAGAGGGGAAGGAGTGAGGGATCTGACATGGTACCCAAGATCACGCCTCCATGCCCCACCCAGAGACACCCAGAAGTGTGCCTTACTGATCCCTGGGAGTGGCCCCAGGCCACTTGTCTGGACACAGTTAAGTCCCCAGCTGATTCAGACAACAGTGGGATGCAATGCTGGGCTTGGAGTTGCCTGTGCAATGGGTTAAGGCTTTGGTGGTTGCGGAAGCGGGTGGACATGAGAAGGACGGGGGGTGAGGCGGGGCAGAGAGTGCTGTGTTACGGGGAGGAACTGTGTCCCTCAGTCTACAGGATTTGGGTCCTTCATGTGATGAAGCCCCAACACCCACGGTCCTGTGCTTGTAGGTAGAACCTTGAAGGCGTGGTTAAGGTTAAGTGAGGTCGTGAAGTGGGGCCCTAATGTGACAGGTCTACTGTTCTTACAAAAAAGGAGAATCCAGAATGTCTCTGTCTCTCTGCAGATGCAAAGCAAAATGTCTGAAGATGCAGTGAGGAAGGGAGAGGGGTGTCAGAAGTCAACCTAGCTGGAACCTTGACTCCAGACTCCCACCTCCAAACTGTGAGAAATAAATTCTGTTGTTGATGCCATTCAGCTTGTGGTGTTTGTTGTGGAGTCCTGAGCAGACTAATCCACACGCTCATTTTCCTTCATGTTTAGTCTATAGAACTACTCCCCACACTTACCATGGGAATGTCACATAGTATCCTAAAGTTCTATCAGTCTAATTGCCATAGGTAATAGTTGCAGTTATATACAAAACTATTTTTATAGCTCTTCTCCCATCTATGTTACTGATAGCATAAATTACATTGCTATGTATTCTGTGTCCAATAACATAGACTTGTGATTTTTTAATGGATTTATCCTTCAAGTCCTGTGAAAATAAAAAGTGGAGCTATAAACCAACACCATAATATATATATATATATATATATATATATATATATATATATATATATATATATCAGTACAGTTTTCTTTACTAGAAATTTTTGCATCTTGAAATGAGTATGTAGTACACATTTATTTCTATGACATCCTTCAGTATTTTCTGTAGGGTGTGGTAATGATTTCATCAACATTGTTCACTCAGTATCACTGTTCATTCTTGGAGACAGTTTGCCAGGTATAGAGTTCTTTTTTGACTCAGCACTTTGACTATATCATGCATCTGCTTGCTAGCTTCCAAGTTTTCTGACAGCAAATCAGCTCAGAATGTAAATGAGGGTCCCATGTCCACAAAGAGTTGCTTTTAAGACTTGGGCTTTGTCTTTAGTTTACAAGAGAGTGCTGGGCGTCTTTCTTGGTGTTGGTCTCTACACTCTGCGCTGTTCACTGAGCCTCTTTGATGAGTACGTTTATGTCCTGGATCACCTGCCAATGCTGCTGTCTCTCCCTGCCTGGGGTCTCCTCTGTGTGGTCCCACAGGCTCTTTAGGTTCTGTTGACTCTTACTAATCTTTATAAAAGGAGATAAATTTTGGCCTTCAGACTTGACAATATCAATTATCTTGTTTGCTGATTCTTTGCTGTGCCTGTTGAAATCTGCTTTTGGGTTCTCTAGTGAATTCTTTTTGCTTCAGTGATAACACTTTCTATTTAGTTCCTTTTACAAATTCTATCTTCTGATGTCCTCATTTTCACTATGTATAAGTTTTTGGTTCCCTTAAGTTCTATACCCATATTTCCCTTTCTATCTGAAGCACGCTCTCTACCGAGTTTGGGGTCTTCACCTCTTCAAGGACAGCATCTGCCCATGTACTCTGTGCTTCCAGGTGAACATGGCTCCTGCTTCTGTGTGTGCCTCGAGCCTTGCTACTGCACACTGAGCGCTTGGTGATTGGAATGCGATAGCCCTAAGTCAGTCTCTGCCTTCCAAGCGAGTTGGCAAGTGTGTGACTGATGACATGCGACCACGGAAGCTTCTGTGGAGCAGCTCATTTTCAGATAATCTTTTGACAGAAATTTCCCAGAATACCAAAATGTGGAGGTTTCAAAGACAGAGAGGAGAGAAGCCTGGAGGAGGAGAGGGACCGGAAGGGGACAGAGACAAGCTGCTGGTGTCGGAGACGTGCTCTCCCCTCTTGCACCCAGCTTCCCTGAGCCCTGAGTGCCTTTGGCTCAATGGGACTATCTGGACCTACGTCTGGGCATTTTGTGATGTTTCCGTGAGCGGTCATGGACTTGATGTTTCCTGGTCCACAGTTTTGCTGACATCTGTGCTCTGTGTCTGTGTCCTACACACTTGGGAGGTTATACTGGCACATTCTTTAGCATCTCAGAGTTTCTTAAACTGCTGTATGACTGATTTAAATTCTAACTTTAAGTGTGTGGTTAGTTCCACATGTTGTGGATTTTTTTTTACATTCCTTCTGTTATTGGTCCCTAGTTTCATTCCATTGTGATAGGAAAATATAGTTTGTGTTATTTCAGACTCTTAAATTTTGTTAACACTTATTTTGTGGCCTAAAGGTATGTTCCCTTGGCAGATGTGTGTACTGCATACCCTTGGGAGGCAGGTTCACGGTGCTCTTGTAGGTGGAGGGTCCCCACAAGCCAGTTTGGTCTGCTTGGTGTATGCTGGTATTAAGTCCTCTGTTTCTTTGTTAAACTTATTGTTACGTTCGTTATTAAGAGTGAGTTACTGATCCCTTCAACTATTATTTTAGAAAGATTTTTTTTTTCATCTTTTTGAGACAGGGTCTCACTATGCAGTTCAGGCTGGTCTCGTGCTCACTCTGTAGCCCGGGCTGGTGTAGAACTCGCAACTATCCTCCTGTCTCAGCCTCCCAAGTGGTGGGATTACAGGTGTGTGCCACCATGCCTGGCAAGATTTCTCTTTTTAACTTTATCATTTGATTTATTTATTTTGGGGCTGTGTTGTTTGGCCCAGATTGCTTATAAATTTCATCTATCTATCTATCTATCTATCTATCTATCTATCTATCTATCTGCCTCTCTTTCTATATATATATTATAATTGTGACTCTTGTTACAATTACTGGCTTCGGGTCTATGTTGGGTGATAGTGTAGCCATTTCACCTCCCTTCAGGTAGCAGAGTGTAGGGCCTTTTCCATCCTAAATCCATTTCCTGTCTGCTACCTGTGAGGTGTCTTCTCCCATCTTTCATCTTTCAAGCTTTTTGCTTCTTTGGATATCAACTGAGTGTGTGGTATTTAGACTACACTGTTGGACTATTCTAACAACTAGTTACTCTGAACTCTGTATTTTAGTTAACTTTCATCTGTTTACATCTAACCTCATCAGAAATAAGGCAGATTTACTATAAGAAAATGTTTGTGCACAGAAGATCTAGTTCTTTTGAAATCTGGAATATTTTATATACATAATGATATATCTTGTGGATTTGACCCAAGTCTAATATGGAATTTATTTTTGTTTCATATACATGTTTTTCACATAGCATAAGGTTAACTTAATGTGATAGCTTCAATACGTTTTTGTGAAACAAAATTTTGTGGTGAAGAATTTTTAACTTATGGCATTACCATTGGCACCGAGAATGTTTTGGATTTTGGAGTACACTCAGTTATGTATTTTTGGATCGGTGACACATGACCTGCATTTGTTGTTTGTTTCTTGTTTTAGACTTGTTCCTTCTCCAGATTCATCATACTTGGGATTTTTCTTTTCTCTTTTGGCATTCTGATTCATTATATATATATATTTCCCCCCGTTGGTGGTTACTCTGGAAATTACAATTAGATTCTCAGTTGACAACACTCCAGCTCAAATTGGCACAGGCTCGGCCCAGCAGGGTGCAGTGACTTTGTTTCCATATAGCTCTTCCTCTCCTCCATGTCGTATAACCACAAATTGCATCTTTATGGATGGTAACACTGCTGGGTCATCATTTCTATGCATTTAACTTTTAAGTCCTGTAGGAAATGAAAAGATCCAGCTCCAAAATCAAAATTACAATTTTTTCCTTGATACAGCATTCTCTTGGTTGCAGTAAACCTTTGTTCTGACCACTTCTGTGTGTTTTTACAACAGTTGGTGGCAGGACAGGAGTGTGGGCCGTTCACTCCACCAAATCTCTGATTTTCCCAGTAAGCACTTGAGATGAACGATGTAAAACTAAAATATTTGGAACGCATTCAGGAGAAAATCTTCCAGACACAGAGCCGAGCAAATTGTTCTGAACCTTGACGTCAGAATCATGTTCCACAAGAAGTTAATAGGTAAATTGGACTTTGTTAGAATTAGAGCAACAAAGATATGTTGTTCTCTTTGAAAGACTGTATTGAAAGAAATGGAAGGTGTAGAAGTCTGAAGTCCGCAGACTTAGAGAAAGTATTTATGAACCACATACCCTTCAAGAGATCAGTATCCAGAATACTAATAACAGAAACCCAGCAACAAAAATACAAACAGCCAGTGAAAATGTAGCCAGAAAGCACGAGCAGACGTTTCTTTTTATTTTTTAATTTTAAGAAATAAAAGAAGGAAAACATATTAACAGACAGACATCCAGTTACAAAATAGCATAAGAACAATACAAACAAAACAGAGTTACAGACAAAGTTGTAGGAAATTAACCATGGTTGTTGTATTACTTATTGATATCTTCAAAGTGGTTTCTCAGGAAAACAAATAGACATATACAAGATTGATCAAACAAGTAATCATTAACTGTTCCTTTCTGTAGAGCAATAGAAGACAGTAGAACAACTATGTTAGCTATCCTGTATATACATGCATACATAATTTCCCTTCTTTCACTTCTGTTTTCCCACACCACAGTTGCCCTTTACTTTTGAGCATTTTCCTTGTGTTTCATGTCTATCATACCTCTTAGTTTTTCTTCACTCTGTCAGGTCTTACACTAGTGAGACAATACGATGCTTACACATGCAGGTCTGATTTATTTCACTTATGAGTATGGTCTTTAGTTGTGACCATTTACCTATAAAAGCCTCGAGTTTATCTTTCTTTATAGCTGAGTAATATTCCATTATATAAAAGTACCACAATTTTAAAAAATAATCCTCGGTGGATGGACATTTGGTTTGCTTCCACAATTTAGCAATTACAAATTGTGCTGCTATGAACATGGGTGCAATTTGTTGCTGTGATATGATGTTTTCAGATCTTCTGGGAAAATACCTAGAAGGGGAATAGCTGGGCTGAATGGGACCTCTAGACCTAGTTTTTGGAGGAATCTTCAAACTGATTTCTACAGTGGTTTCACCAGTCTGCATTCCCACCAGCGGTGGAGAAGAGTTCCTATTTCTCCACAGCCTCACCAGCATTTGTTATTGGTTGATTTCTTAATGTTAGCCATTCTCACTGGGGTAAGATGAAATCTCAATGTTGTTTTAATTTCAATTTCTTGAATGACTAATGATGTTGAACACTTTCTCATGTATTTA
>NW_004955470.1:11655128-11656930 GCF_000276665.1 Chinchilla lanigera | reverse complement strand
TAAATTTCTTCTTTGTTTTCTTCTGTGACCCAGTGGTTGTTTAGGAGGTTGTTGTTTAATTTCCAAGTATTTATGAAGTTTTTGGAGTTCCTTTTGTCATTAATTTCCAATTTCATAACACTGTGGTCAGATAATATGCATGGGATAATTTCAATTGTTCTGTATTTAGGTAGGTATGCTCTATGGGCTAGAATGTGGTCTATTTTAGAAAAAGTCCCATGTGCAGCTGAGAAAAATGTGTATTCTGTTGTTGTGGGGTGGAATGCTCTGTATACATCTACTAAGTCCATTTGTTCACAGATTTGGTTCAGATCTGTTATTTCTTTGTTGGGTTTTTGTCCAATTGTCTTATCTCTTTGTGTCAAAGGAGTATTGAGATCCCCTATTATAAGAGTGTTATTAATTATATGGATTTTCATGTCTGTTAAGATTTGTCTTTTATAGTTTGGTGCTCCTATATTTGGTGCATACATGTTTATGATGTTTATCTCATCCTCTTGCACTTTTCCCCTAACAAGTATGTAGTGACCTTTTTTATCTCTTTTGATTGTTGTCAGTTTGAAATTTATGTTGTTTGCAAACATAACAGCTATACCTGCTTTTTTCTGGGTTCCTGTTGCATGGAGGATTGTTTTCCATCCCTGACTTTCAATCTACAGATTTTCTTTTGAGTAAAATGTGTTTCCTGTATACAGCATATTGTTGGGTTATATTTCTGAATGCACTCTGCCAGTCAGTTTCTTTTGACTGGTGAATTGAGGTCATTTACATTTATGGTTATAACTGATATGTGTTGACTTATCATTGTCAGGTTATTTACTTGTTGTTGGTTTCCTACTTTCCCTATCTGTTTACTTGCTTGCTCTTCTTGATAGTTCTTTTCTATTGTTCTTGAAATTGCAGTCATTTTTTTTCTCTGTCTAGAATATCTTTTAGTACTCTTTGCAATGATGGTTTGGCACTCATGAAGTTCTTCAGTTGTTCTTTGTTATGGAAATATTTTATTTCTCCATTGAATCTGAAGGAGAGTTTGGCAGGGTACATCAGTCTTGGTTGGAAGCTATTTTGTCTCAGGACCTGTAATACTTCACTCCAAGCTCTTCTCAGTTGGATGGTTTGTGCTGAGAAGTCTGCTGTGATTCTGATCAGTTTCCTTTATAGGTAATCTGTTTCTTTTCTCTAGCAGCTTTTAATATTCTGTTCTTTTGCTGAAGATATGGGATCTTGACTATTACATGTCTGGGGTAGTTTTATTTTGGTTATGGTTATTGGAGTTCTATATGCCTCATTTACCTGTATATCAGGTTCTGTTTCCTTACTTGGGAAATTTTCTGCTATTATTTCTACAAATATTCTTTTTATGTCGTTTGTGTTGCCTTGTGCTGTTTTATTGACACCTATTAGTCGTACATTATTCCTCTTTGCCTTGTCTTGCAGCTGGTGAATTGATTTTTCCTTCCTCCTTGTTGATTTTAAGAGATCCTTTCTTTCATGTTTGCTACCTACCATGCTGTCTTCAAAATCTGAAATTCTATCTCCGGCTTCATTCAAGCTGTTTTGGCAGTTTTCAGTGGAAGTTTTGATTTCCTAGATGTCTCTTTGAATCTGGTTCATGTGTTCTAAGTCATTTCTATATTTTTCATTTAATGTTTCCATCCATTGCCTTTGTTCTTTTTTTTATATGTTTCTTCTTTAGATGTGGTGAGCAGTTCTTTCATTATTATTGTCATTTTATTTTCGCCTGAGATATTATTTCTGATCTGACCTCTTCTATGGCCTTATGGAGTTGTTTCTTTACTTCC
>NW_004955470.1:11646747-11654873 GCF_000276665.1 Chinchilla lanigera | reverse complement strand
TGGACCCTGATGTCAGCTGATGTCAGTCTGTCTGATCCTGTGTCCCCTCACAGTTCATGGCATGTGTATGACCCAGAATTGGGTTGCAGTGGTGGCACAATCCCGGACCAGTGGACGTGTGTCCCCAGGCAGTTCAGGGTACAGGCAAACCCAGACACAAACTGCAAGATCAACAGTTTGTGGACCACCTGATTCTGTGTCCCCAGGCAGTTCAGGATGTGCACAGGAGCCAGACAAGGGCTGCACCAATAGCCATCACAGACTGCCTGTGTCTGTGAGCTCCAGGAGGTCAGGGCACAAGCAAAGCCCAAACCCGAACCATGGTGTCAGCAGCTCGTGGAATGCCCTCTCCAGCACCTCACTTTGGGATGGGTACGTGCAGAGAGAGCCCACACGTGAGCCACAGTGAGAGCAGTTCATGGGTCTTCTGAGTGAGGGTCTCCTGTCTGCACCAGGTGCACAGAGGGTGGAGACTCAGACTGTAATGGCGGTGGGGTCATGGGTCACCCGCTCTGCCCCAGGAAGTAGATGAGAAGTACCTGGTTCTCTCGCCAGTGTTCGGCTGGGAATCGTGTTGTCAGCAGGTTGCAGCTCGCCTGATTCTGCATCTCCAGTCAAGTTCAGGATGCACAGAGGAGCCAGATGCGGGCTGCACTGACAGAGATCACAGACTGCCCGTGATGAGCAGAAATTTCATTGAAGATGATCTATGCCAACCAATAAACACATGGAAAGATGCTCCCGTTACATGTTATTAGGGAAATGCAAATTCAAACTACATACCCAGTAGAACACAGAAAAATTATTGTTTTTCACAAGAACTTGGGGCTTCTAGACCTCTCATACATTATACATTGTGGAAATGTAAAATTTCCACATTTGTTGTAAAATGTTAGTGTCATATTGGAGTATAGTTTGGCTGTTCCTTATAAAATTAACATATAATTACCATTTACTCAACTTTCACACTATCGGATGTTTATACCAGAAAAAGCTTTTGGTAAAAGGTGAAAGATTTATACAATCTGAAGAGAATCCAGAGTGTAGAAGAAAAAGCTTTTTGTATAAAACCTGTACAAGAATTTTCATAACTTGATTTATGATAACCCCAAACTGAAAAAAAAAATATATATGTCATACCACATACTATATGACTTCAAGGAGAGAGAACAGACTTTGTGAGTGTAATTACGTGACATTCTTGAACTTGCTTACCCGCTCTACGGGAAAGTATCAGAGTGGTGGCTCTCTCTGTGGGTGCTCAAGAGCACAAGGGAACCTTTAGAACAATGACAATGTTTGACATCTTGACAGTAGTTGGCCAGGAATCTGTGTGCCTGGATTTGCGAAAACTTTGCAAATGTACACTGAGATTTGTCTATTTCACTTAGTAAATTCTACTTCAGAAATGAATATGCAAATATTGACCCAAAGTTAATGATATGCAAAGTGAAATATTTCTGGGTGAACTGTGCTGATAACTTACTCTGAAATCCAGAAAAACTAAAGTAGGTTAACTGATATAAAGATAAATAAATGAGCAGATATGTCAGTTTTAAAATACCACAAAATGTTAACTGTAGAATCCAAGTGGTGAGACTGTTCACTACACAATCATTTCAGTTTACTTTTGAACACTCTCACAGGCATTGTTCCCACTAATCTTATTTGTTAAAATGTTTGTGAAAAAATTGTACTTAAAACAAATTTATCCCTTAATATACTTGGTCAGTGTAGGAATCTTTCCATTTGTGAGAAGGAGTCATTTTTAATTTCTGTAAAATCCTTTCTGTCACCTAGTAGTTTGTGCACTGCTACTCCTTAAGTCCTCAGGAAGAGCTAATAGTGCTACCAAGTGTCCTTACTTCCCATAGGATCCCAATAAGCTATGGGAAGAAAGATGACTGGTAGCAGCCAGTGGCAGGCAGATCTACAGCATGAAACTTTAAAGTCTTCTAATTGATTTAATTTCCTATTTGATTGGTTTTGATTTACATGATTTAACTGAAGGCAAATATGATACCTGGAAAAGTATTATCTACTGGGTTTTTCTTTTCCTTTAAAAAATAAGTAGTATAAGAAAAGTCCACTGAGGTAATTGGCTATAATATAAATGAAAACATATGAGTTTGCTCAAATTTTATGCTCACTTTTCATATGATTTGGGCTAAGTATCTGACATTTTTTCTTATATAAACCATTTCTTTTAAAAATCAAAGACATATTTTAATAAGTTCCAAGGCTGTTAGTAAGTTGTAATTATGTTCCATCCCACCCTTTTATATTTGCTTGGCTCTTTTGTATAAAAGTGTGCTCTTTGCTTTTTCAGTTAAAGTATCAAACAGTTAGGAAATAAAGACTTTTGTTACACTTAATAATGATATTGATTTCTCCATGTGCATATGTGAAACTATTTATTTTTTATGGTACTATGTGTTACTTTAAAGGCAGAAGGCCTTTATTTTTCAAAAGTAGAGTAACATTTTCCTTGAATCAGAGAACTCTCTCCATTAAATTTAAATTAGACTCTTGTACAAGCACAGTTTTTCATGTGCTTTTTTATTGATTGCAGAAGATTCCATTTTCAGAGTACATAGTTTTTCATGATCCGCAATGGATGGGCTGTCACAAGGGCTAACTGAGCTGTTGCTGGGGCAACCGCAGCGTGAATGACTCGGTGAGCTGCCCCGGTGCACTTGGCCTGACTGGTTGTGGTGGGAGGAGCAACGCTGGATTTCTTTTTTTCCAAGGCATGTTTTCACCAACTTTAATACCTCTCCCTATTATTTACATCACACCTAGTGGGGTTTTTTTTTTACATGATGAAATGCTTCTTCTTTTATCAAGCATCTCGATGTGCATAGCACATACATCACATCGTGGATTGGCACCTGTATAAAACTAGACAGATTCTGAAACAGTGGTGAATACAGAAACCTCAAATCCCCATCACAACAGCATGAACACATGACAATACATCAAAGGTACAGTCCCATCCCTAGATGCATCCTGCACAATTTGGGAAAGAAATGTACTTGCAATGGAAACCTGCCCTTAAAACATGTTAACCTCTGACAATTTCATTGGAGTCTGAGATGAGATATCTCTTAAGAATTTGATGCATCCAAGTTGAGCATGGTTTGTTTCTATGTGAACATTAAATACATCAAATCCACAAATTATCCCTCCCCTCACCATCCCAACCGCATGAAGATCTCTGATCATTGCTGGAGTCTAGGGCGTGGTTTAAAAATTAGAGAAACTGTATGACTTTGTAATATAGTAAGATTATAAGCAGCAGTGTAAGGTATGTGGTCATGTCTCCGTGGTTTCTTCCAAGTGGCTTCTTATAGGCCTTGGTTAAGAATAGTATTTTAACCTTTTTTTTTTGAGCATAGTTTAGATTCAGACCCAGTTGACTTCCATGTCCAGTGTATCTTACCAAAGCGGCGTGTTGTTTATAACTGATGGACATAAATCTATTGTTATCTCCCAGAGCTCGTGGTTTGTGTTAGGGCTCAGTCTTGGTGCTGTACCTGTGGACAGGTGCATGCTGAGGTGTACCTGGGATTGTGGCCCCACGTGGAGATTCGCTGCCCTAAAATCCTTTGTCACCCACTGCTCCTTCCTCTGCTCCCACACCTGCCAATCACGGGTCTCATTGCTGTTGACATAGCTTTGCTTTTTCCGGCAAGTTTGGCAGCTGCAGTCGTACAACGCCTATCCTTTTGGACAGCTGTCTTTCATCAGGGATGTGCGTTATTTTTCCCCCCAAGGTTCCTAGCTCACCTCCAGAATCTGTGCCTGTAACATTGCAGTGAGCCAAGGTGGGCATGCAGCTCCTCCAGCTTTGTTCTTCTGCAGCCAGCTGAGTTGTCAGTTCTGGGCCTTTTGCCTCTCTGTATAAACTTTAAGATCAGTTTTCCAATCTCCATAAAATACCTTGCTATGATTTTGATTGGAATCTCAGCAAATCTATAGGTCAAATGGGGGGGGGACTGATACTTTTGAGAACTTTGAGTCTTCCTATCCATGAATATGGGTTATATCTCCATTTATTATTTTTCTTTGATTTTTGTCCTATTTTAGTAGTTTTCTTCACATGTTCTAGAATTTTAAATGTATCCCCATGTATTTATATTTCTGGGCATTGGGTTTTAAGCTGCAAACTCCATTGTCTGTTGCTGATATGTAGGGATGTGACTGACTTCTGCATGTTAATCTTGTATCTTTCAGTTTTGCTATAATTGATTATTCATTTTAGGAGTTTTTGTTAATTCTTTCAGATTTTTTGCATAGATAATTATGTCTTCTGGAATCAAAGATGGTTTTACTAATTCCTTTCCAGTCTGTTTATCTTTCTTTATTTTTCTTACTGCATTAGCTGGGACTTCTACTATGATGTTGAAACATAAGTTGAGAGGGTACTTCCTTGCTTTTGGTAAATTAAACTAAATTTGGACTAAAGATGACTCCATACTTTGAATTTCCTCACAGTAAAGTGCAACTCAATTTAGCATATAAATAAGTGGCAGTGTAGTTTAAGAGCATATTCCTGTAACAAACAGCAGAGTCAGCCAATCACAGCTGTCAAGCTTCAGCAAATTATGGACCACAAACTGATCACACCCTGTCAGAAGCAGGCTTCTCATCATGCCATGCCAAAATAAAGCAAACTCCCAGCCACAGACAATCTAGTTGCTTCGGGGTTCCTCTTTCTGTGTGAGTGCTACCTACCTGTATTGCGGGGTGGAGCTTTCCAAAATTCTTCAGGTTCAAGGTTCTGCACAAATGGTGAACCATTCTTTGCTCAGATGAGCTGTTTAGTTTGCATGCAGTTTGTCTTTTAACTTCTTCTTTCTTTCTTTGTTAGTACATGTTTGCAGTGAACATGGTATAATTATTGTGGGGGTTGGTGTGTGTATATAACACATCTTATTTCTTTTTTTCCTCTGTTTTCTTTTTCCATGCCTGACCTTTTCCCTCCCTCCCTGCTCCTTCCAATTGTTGGTCCCTCCCACTTACACAAGCTCTAGTTTCATTATTTTCCCCACCCTCCTTCCATCTTTGTTGAAAGAACGAGGGAGAGTTTCTCACACTAGAGAAACCATGCAATATTTAAGCTCACATGTCTACTTGCTTCACTCAACACTGTGACCTCAAGCTGTACTCCTCCGACTGCCCGCCCCACCCTGCAGCCTGTGGCTGCCCTAACACCTCATTTCTGATCTCATGGGAAAGTTCTGAGTTTCTAAACACTGACTGTGATGTTAACGATAGACTTTTAGTAGCTGTTGTCTGTCAAGCTGAGAAAGTTCTCTTTCTCAGATTACAGACAATTTTTTGTTTTTGGATTATGAACAAGTGTTGGTTATTGTCAAATGTTTTTTCTGTGTCTACTGATACGAGTCTATGATTTGCATTCATTGATTTTCAAATGTGAGCCCACCTTGCATACCACCTAAAGCCCATGTGGACGGCTGCTAGCTATTGTTCTTTGTGTATTGGTGGATCCAGTTTGCTAGTATTTTGTTGAGGACTTTTACGTCTATGTCATAAAAGATAATATTAAGTTATAACTCCAAGTATAAACTCAATCCATGAATCATGCTAATATGAATTTATTTATTAAATTGAAAATAAACAAATTGTCCACACAAAAGAATTCCAAGTGATTTATATTGCTGGTCCCTTTGGTCTTGCAACCTTATACAACCACTTGTGGAAGTTTTTGTTAATACTTTCAGGTTTTTTGCATAGATTCTGTTGCTGTCTGCAGCTCTGATCCAGGAGGGCATGGATCTCCTGGGCTTACACCTTCCTTACCTGCCACTCCCTGCTCTACTATGAATAGCTCAGCTTCTACCTTCTCAGAATTCTGCATTTAAAATGATTGAACCCTAGATTCTTATATTTTATGAAAATTGAAAGCTAAATGTATAACTTAGTTCTCTTTATTTTTTTCTACCAATTAGCTTGGTGTCTTAAAGGTTAGTGAATCTGTAAGATTTAACCATAAATTTAATTTTATAAAAATCCTGTGACTATAAATCTAATGGGCCATTTGGTATATCTTTTCTTTTCTTTTTTTTTTCTTTTCTTTTCTTTTCTTTTCTTTTCTTTCTTTCTTTCTTTCTTTCTTTCTTTCTTTCTTTCTTTCTTTCTTTCCTTTTTTGGTACTGGGAATCAAACTCATGACCTTGTACTTGTCAGGCAGATGCTTTGCCACTGAGCTACATCCCCTGCTCAGTGTGTCTTTTCTAATTATAATAGTAACAGGCATTATTCCTTAGTCACACTGAGAATCATTTACATTGAATATCACTTTTTCTATTTGGAAATTGATTATTGAAGTATGATTTTTCCATTCATGTTGGGTGTAAGTACTTTTTTAGTGAAAGTTTCTGACATGAAGCACTGCTGTTCAATAAGAAAGAAAAGGGAAATGAACATTATCATTATTATTATTATTTAACTACTGATTGAAAAACTTGCTAAATGTGCATATTCAGAAGATATTCAATATAAAAATCAGAATTTATCCTTAAAAATTTATATTACTGGCTGGTTAATGCTTTAAAATATATAAATTAACAAATAGAAGATTTTCAGATTTTATTAGGGATAACCATTCTACCTACACTCCTGAAAGTCTTCTGTTTGTTAATTCATTTATTTTAATGAGTAATATAAATTATTTCAATGTTAAACAGAACTTTGTTCTACAGGCAGAGAATTCAATTTTGGTTCAAATTGTTAAGGTATCTGACACATAATTTTTATCAGTTTATTTGCCATTTTTATGTTTCTATTTGGATTGAATTTTATTAGTTGAGTATGTCTATAATAGCTTTTAGATGGTTTAAGGTGTTTATGTAATGTTAATCATAGATATCTTTGACAAATTCATGTTCATCACTGAACACGATAACATAACTCATTCTTTTCTTAACAGATATATATTCAGCAGGGTTTATGTGGCAGGCCTGATGCAGAATAGCTTTTGACTTCATTTTCTTGTTTTTGCATTTGCCATGGAATGGAAACATAAAGGTAATGATGTACTGCAATCACACAACTGTGGTTCTCTGCGTGTGGGCACCATTGCCCTTTTTGCTGGCAATGTGAGTAAGCAAAACAAAGCATAGCATCATGTTTTTATTTTCCTGGTGAGTGGGCTTCTTATGACTTCCTCTCCTGTGACACATGGACCACAGGATGCCACACTGTGTACCCAGCTCGTGGCCAAAGACAGCAACTCCACTCTTGCTCTTTCCCTGCCTGAGTGCACACTTACAGCACACCCAGGTGTGGATTGCTATGGAAAGAGCAGCCGTGAATATTCTGGAAAGTGAGACACTGGGGAACCTGGTCTGTGGCCCTGTCCTCTCCCCTTCCTCATGGCAGTCAGTAGGTCTGGGAAGTCCAGCTCCGGAGGAAGGATGTGACTTCTCTGTTTTTCCATTTGGTATGAGCAGTGCAGAAGGCATTTTGTGCTTCTATCTGATTTTAAACTTACTTCCCAAACCTAGGCTCACTAAGGACCTGTGTGCCTGTGTGGTAACCTCCACGGTGACTGTAAGGTGTGATACCCACACGGCCTTCGTGCCAAAACATGTATCTCGTGACTCCTCTTAAGAAACTTATAAAAGCACGTTTTCTAAAATCTATTTTTACCATAAAGAAAAATGTCTTCTCACCACCGTAGGATCAGCACATGTCTGTACACCAGGTAAGATGAGCACAGTCGTACTGAAATCCTTGTGGCAGGAAAGACAAAGCTTGGGGCTGCTCTTCAGCTGTCTTCTGGCTCTGCTGTGGACCTGCCCGGTGCCGCTCTTGGTTCGAGCTCTGCAACCATCTGTGACAACAGTCACTGTGGTCCGGGACACCCGTCGGGCCCCTGGCAGTTCCTGTGTCCAGGTCACTGTGTTGGGTGCTGCCCGCTGGGCCCATGTGAGAAAGACCCTGCACCGCGGGCACTGCCCCCCGCTTCAGGCTTGTGCCGCAGGGCACTCGCCTCTCCCTCGCGGTGCTGTGACAAATGTGCAATGCACTCTCGCACTGGGAAGCTGCTCTACTCTTGAGATCTTCCTCTGGCAGATTGTCTTGGTTACTTTTTTCTC
>NW_004955470.1:11635095-11644340 GCF_000276665.1 Chinchilla lanigera | reverse complement strand
GTGCTGCCCAGTCATTTAGGTTTACTGTGGGAGCCACATCTCTGCATCAGTGTGCGCTGGGGTTCACTGGTGCTGCCCTTTCTGCCACTGTGAGTTTCAGGACCAGTGATGAGTTCTCAGGGAGTGGCCACGGCTGCCCCTCTGTGCTCTGTGGTGTGGCTGCCTGCGTGACACGGTCCTGGCAGCCAGAAGATGCTCCCAAGCTGGATCCAGGTCTGTTTTATTTGGGTCAAGAGTCTGGGCTTTCCTGACTATCTTGAAGTCAGATTTTACGTAAAAATTCAGATTTCTCCTGAAAGCTAAAACCTGGCCTGGTGATTGTTGGTTTCCTCAGAATGATGGGGTGTGTCGAATGACTGCCTTCCTTCGGATGTGGGGCCACAGACCGCAGCTCCAGCTCTGTTTTACTTTTCTTTTCTCTCTCCTTCCTTTCATTTTGTTAAGTTAGTTTCTCTGTTTTGTTATAAAGGGGTGAGTGGCACTATCTCTAGTGCGGGTCTTTAATGTTTTCAGTTAACTTTACATTCTTCACAATGTACTCGTTTCTATTGTGTGCTGCACTAGAATACCACAGCCTGGAGCTGAATTCCCTATCTCACTAATCATTACAACAAAAATACTAATGTTCTGATAGAAGCAATATTCAAAACTCCCAGAATTAAAGGTACCCCCACCATTCAAGTCTGCAGAAAAATTTCCAACCCTTACTGATGGTGTGTACCTTAAAATTATTCAAATAACTGGTAAGGGAATAAAATTATTTCTATAAAGTGAAAGGTAATTTCTGAAGAGAATTACAGAATAATCCATAGAGGAAAGGAAAACTTCTAGCAGAGAAGGAGATCAGTTCATCCATCATTTAAACATTGGTGAGAGTCAGTACATTTTACCACCTATGGATTTATAAAATTGTTAGGGAGGGAACATTTTAAATCATGTGTGAACATCTGTCTTCTCAGGCAGGCTTTCACTCGCCAGCTCACAGCAGTGTCACTATGCACATCTGGGACTCACAGGACGAAGGGTTTCTCTTTCTTAATCCATCTTGCGGAGAGAGTGCAGGAGAGAAGCCAACCTGTAAGTCACAGGGGCAGTGGCTTTTGCCGTTGCTCCTACGGCTTAAGCTGTGAAGAGTGAGAATGACCGTGGGGCCCCTCATGGTGACTCTCAGCAAGAGGCCCGGGCTTTCCTTGCCCACAGTGGGTGGAAGGAGCGTCCTAGAGCTGCCTCTGGAGCTGAGGGCGGGAACCACAGGGCGGGTAGAAATTCCCTGCCATCCGGAACTTGCTGGCTCTGCAGCATAGCTACACCTGCACTTACGGTTCTCTCTTAAAACTTCCTGCTCGAAAGTGGCCCAAGAAGAGCCAGCTGTATTGATTTAGGGAAATGTGAGAAAAGCAGACGTTTACTCTGAGGCCACTGGGCTCTGGAAGGGAGGAGCCCCATATCGTGTTAATGATTCTAAAACAAGGTGAGATGTCACCTTTCATGCCTGCAACTGGCTGGTATGAAAGCCCTGTGAAGATCGCATAATTTACTGTATGAAATCTTCCCCCTTCTCTGCCTTGAGCCACACTGGGAAATGGTTTCTTCACACTTCTCTTCCAGCAAATGATCTTTGCAAGTAATGTTCTTTCGTACTCAGGCTTATCCATAAATTATCTTCATTTCAGAGCAACATTAATTATGTTATTAGATTCCGGGGGAATGAGCTAAAGGTGCCACCTGAATAAAGTGTGCCATTAAAAGCTGAGCAAGCAGCCGCTGCTCGGAGACAGCACCCTTTAATCGCCGTGTTCTTCCTCTCTGGGTAAAGTTACAAGACCTGCGGAGGGCTGGACAGCTCCTGAGCGCTGCCTTCCACCTCACAGTCACCGCCCTGGGGTGGACAAGGTCTGACTGTCCCCGGGCAGGAGCTGGGCCCCGCCCCGGCCTCGCTGCGGCTCGGCATACTGCCTCAGTGCCCTGCAGCCCAGGCACTTCCTTCAGGAAACCCTTCACTGAGCCAAAGCCCCAGAGGCAGGGTCTCCTTCCTCCTTCTTCCGATGAGGTGACCATGGCTCTCTTGAAACTAATTTGCCTGAAATTGCACAGCTGGCCAGTAAGTGCAGGAGCTGGGATTTCAGTGCAGCTCTCCGGAATTGCAACGGCTGGTGTGAATCCCAGCACGAATTCTATTCCAGGCCCAGACCTGATCCCCAGGTCCCTCCTCACTCGCTGAAACACATGCTCAGACCCATGGGCTCTAGCGGCTCTGCTCGGCTCCCGGATCCCTGCCCGGAAGTGACACCTGGCTCTATCGGTGTAACTGTGTCACCAGGGGGCGCCCTCACAGCCTCCCAGGCTCGCCCGGCTGGGTCTCATCCCGGATGGACGCAGCTCATGGGCTGAGATTGCTCTGAGGACTCTAACAAACCAGGGCCGAAAGAATAATAACTGGCAGTGCAGGAAAGAGATGGTGTTAGGGCAGTGATGCCAGGGGTTAGAGCTAGAGAAGGAGAGATGAGATAGGGCTTGTGCTGGTTCCTCCAAAGCGCTGTGTCTCTTCAATTTTGTTTAGAATGTTTTGGGAAACTGGTGCTCTCGAGTCGTTCTTTGGGAAACGAGGATTTGTACTAACAAAGACAAACCGGAACATCTCCCTCTCTCCCCGTGACACACGCAAAGCCGCTGCTGAAGCCGCTGCTGAAGTCCCCTGCCTTCCTCCGCTCAGCTCCCCTACTCTTCCCGACTGGTTTCCTCTTGAAGAACGATCCTGATGGACTCAACTCAGCTCTTCCTGAGTAAACTGCCTATGACTAACTGCAGAGGATCTCAGCCTTGGGGAGGTTCCGGATGCGGGCAGTGTGGCTCTCCTCTCCCGGTGGACCGGGCACTCATGCCTTCCCACCAGCATGCCCTCCATCCAGCCTGGTCCAAGGAGAAGGCACTGAGGCATCTTGGGCTTCTGAGTGATGGGCTGCAGCCCAGGGCACCAGGCCGAGGAGGAAGCTGCCAGGCTCTCCCTCCACCCTGTGACAAGGGGCAGCGTCTCTGCAGACAGGAGCGGTGGTCAGCATGGGGTGCTAGCTCATATGGCTGGAGTGCCCGCACCGGTGGCCTCACCTTTCACCATACCCCTGTGTGCCATATCACCGGACTTATCAGCTCATTGCAAAATACCGATGATGTTTAGAAGAGATATTTTTTTTTCTTCAGATGAAAAAGATAGCATTAACTGACCTTGGATCTCTAGGTTTACCTATTCAAATGTCTTGGAGCTGGGACAAAGGTGTTCATGGGGCAGAGTTGCAGAGCAGCTTTCCCTCTGTTTTTAGTTTTTAGTCCTGTCTATTCACCCTCCAGGGTTATCTCTGCTCTTCAGTGTCTGAATAAGTAGCTACTCTGGAAATGGCTCTCCTTGCAATTAATTTATCATCTGAAGGAGCCTCGTATCAGGAATGCAGACCGTGTGTTAGTGGGTGCATACCGACCATGTGCAGCATCACCTGTGATCAAGAGGCACAGAGACGCTCTGCCCTCTGCAATGCTGGCAGACTACATGTCACTCTTCACCCAGGGACCACAGCGTGGTGATGGCAGGTGCAGCTGCAGCCCCTGGACAGTCATCAGGAGCAAGCCTCGGCTGCCCTGGTGTCCACTGGAGTAGGAGTTCCCCTTTCCTCATGACAGCAGGTCAAGGTCGGATGGTCAGGATTTCCAAAAGAGCCCTGAGCAGGTATGGACTCAGGAAGCCACACAGGTTACCTGTCCTTTCTGTAGGTGCCAGATTCCTGTGTGGAGAGGTCTCAGTCTTTTCTTCTGCTGTTGTACTGAATGCCAGGGATGGGGTGATTTATATAAAGAATGGGATATTTTTTGGCTGGTGTATCTGGAGGCTGTGAAGTCAAGGGCATGGGCCTGGCACATGCTCAGTGGTGGGGAGGCCTTCCTCTTGCATGGCAGTGTGGCGAGGGCACCCTGTGCCCATGGCGAGGCAGCTGGGCCCTTCCACATCCTGTGATGTCGCTCGCGCCCTCATGCCCTCCTCTGCTCCTATTACCGCCACAGTTCCTGCCTCCAAATTCCATCGATGGGGAAGAGGTCCGAGTACAGGGACTCCTGGGGGACAGCCTCCGAGCACAGCGAGGGGGACACAGATTCCTGGGGGACAGCCTCAGAGTGCATCCAGGGGTCAGATGGAGGGGGGGCCCTTGCACCCTCTTTCTCACATGCTTACTAATCATCTCTATGCATTTCCTTTGGCAGAATGTCTGTTCATACCTCCTTTTAAACAGTACTTGGGATTGAATCGAAAGCCCACGGCCCGACACTGAGCTACACCCCCAGCATCCCCTGAAACCTTTTTGTTTTTACTTTGAAACTGCGTCCCACTAAACCACCCAGGCTGAGCTGGAATTTGTGGTTCTCCCGCCTCAGCCCCTCGCATAGCTGGGACAGTAGGACTTTGCTGCCATGCTGGCTCCTACAACCTTGTCTACTCTTTAAAGGTCAACGCACAACCCATTCGGGACCCTTGTCTCTCCGGAGCTGCTCCTGTTCCCCACTCCTTTTCCCCAGTAAATTTTCCTGCTCTTAAAAAAGTAGCGATCAATGGTGTGTCTCCTCCTTACTGACTTTGATGATCCCTCATGTCCTCTACATCCAAGCCTGTAATTGGATGCACGATCTCCAGGTGTTTTCTTCCAGTCTGTTGCTCATCTTGTCTTTCCCTGAAAAGGCCATTTTCAGCCCAGCTTTGTAGAATTTTGAAGAAGGCCGACATGTTGACTTCTTTTGTGAATTCTGGTTCTAGTGTTGTGTCTTTTACAACAGTTGCCCTTTGTTACTGTTATGGAACGAGGTATGGAGAGGGAGGCCATGCTGTGCCTCCAGGGTCTGCAGAGGCTGAAGCCGGGCTCCTTGCGGTGGGCTGCCAGTGGTGTCTCTTGGTCTGAGCGTTCTCGCCCCTCCTCTTCCAGAGCACGGACTCATCACGGGGGCTCAGTGTGGCGACCTGGTCTAATATGGTCTAATCCTGCCCAATGGCTCTGCTTCCAGGGCTGCGGGAACTACACTTCTGCAGGGGAGTTAAAGTTACTGAAGCTATAGCACCTTTGCGCCACCCGAGGACATGGAGATTTTCTCCTGGGTTTTTTAGTGGAACTTTTATATTTGTTGATCTTACAATTGGGTCTCTGACTCATTTAATTTTCACAGCTGGTAGGACATTTTTTGTCCTGTGGCGAATGGACCCAGAACCACTTGTTGAAAACTCTGCTGCAGTTTATGGCTTGGACATCCTCCATAACCAAGGCATTGGCAACTCCATCCCCAGAGAGGTCCTACCGGAAGATGCAGGGACTTCCAAGAGGTGGGCCAGTGAGGGGTTTTTAGGTCACAGCTGCATGCCCTTGATGGGGATGGGGGAGCCCAGACCCCTCTTCACTCACTCTTGTTTCTAGCCATGAGGTGAGCAGTTTTCTTCATCACATGTTCCACCCATGATGCATCAAAGCAATAGGGCCAACATGGGCAGAACGTCCAAACTATGAGCTGAGGCAAACCTTTCCTTCTACAAGGTTATCACCTCAGGTATTTTCTTATAGTAGCAGAAAGCTGACTAACACACTAGCCTTTCTCCTGTTGAATGACCTTGGAACATTTGTTGGTCACTTGACCAGAAATAGGAGGATTTGTTTCCTGATTCTCACATCTGTTTCATTGCTCTACGTGATTCTTCCTATGCCAGTGTAACACCAGGCTGATTTTGTGGTTTACTAAGCTGCAACTCAAGTAGCATATTTATTAAGCATTAAAAGTTGTTTAGGTCTTTTAGAGTTTGCCCTGCCATATAAATTTCAAATGCAGCTCCAATACTGAATCAGTTTGGAGAGAACTGATGTCTGTGTGACGTGGTCATCTCTCCACTAACCCAGACCTCAAATTTCTCTCATCAGTGTTTTGTAGTTTGGTGTGCATGCATTGTATTTTTGTCAAACTTATTCCTAGATATTTTGTTTTTTAATATTGTTGGAAATAAATTTGTTTTCTTAATTTTATTTCTGAATCCATTCCCTGGTGGTGAGGAGCCATTTTCCCCTCTCCTTTTCCAGGATTTTCTCTCTGCTTAGACTTTGGGGGGCCGGCTCTGGTGTGTCTTCACTTGCCTCTCTATACAGTTATCCACAAGGGGTCCAGATCAGCTGAGCTCCTTGGAGGTGTAGGTTAATGGTTTTAATCAAATTTGGAAGTTTTAGGTACCAATTTCTTCAAATATTTTCTTCTTCTTCTATCTTAGAATGTCTCACAAATTTCTGATGTATAAATTCTTTATATTTTTCCATCTGTATTTTTTATTATGGGGTGACTTCTATTGATCTATTCTCAAATGGTGCCTTCCTGCCATCTTGAACCTGTGAGCCCATCCAGTGAGTTTTTCACTTTGGTTGTTTTGCATTTCAACTCAAGAATTTCTACTTGGTTCTTCTTCTTCTTCTTCTTCTTCTTCTTCTTCTTCTTCTTCTTCTTCTTCTTCTTCTTCTTCTTCTTCTTCTTCTTCTTTTAAAACATTACCTCTTCATTAGGATAGTCCCTTTGTTGAGATATAATTGTACTTTCCTTCAATTTTTTAAATATAATTTCCTGTAGGTGTTGATATCCTTTTTCTATTGGGTCCAACCTCTGAAAGACAGTGCCAGTTGATTGTCTTTGTTTTCCTGGGTGTGAGCCATACTTCTCTCTTCTTTGTGTACCTTGTAATTTCTCCGTTGAGAACTGACCATTTTAGACAACACACTGTCGCAAATTTTGGATCCCCCTTTTCCCTTTTTATTTTTGTTTCTTGCTGTTTGTATTTTTAAAAGCAACTTGCCTAGGCAACATCCCCTGTGGTGTGTCTCTGTGGAGTAATTCCTCTATTTTTGTCTTTATTTTTATACCTGGCTTCTCAGGGGTGTCCAGCCTGCACAGATTCATGGTGAGCTTAGTGAGTGAATACATCGACTCCAGGATTTGGCCATTGCTGAGGGATCTGTAGGTGTCAGGAGGTTCATAAACTTCAGGCTGTCCCTCCTGTCCCCTTTGTATATGTGCAGACTTACACTACCCAGAAATGCATGGTTGGCTTGGACCTCTTCTGAGCTCTCCCCTGCATGCTGAAAAGTTCCTTGAAAGCTCAGGACATGTAGCTTACCAGTTCTCTGCGCCTCCCTGTCAAACTGTGGCCCCCTTTCTGCTCTATTTTTGCCCCACCCAGGACTCTGACTGCAGCCCGAGCTGCTGCCCACTCCTGGGTTTTGCACATGGAGGTGGCAGCTGCACTGTGGTGATGCTTGTGCTCTGCCCTAGCTCACTGAGCCCTCAGCTGAGCCCTCTGGCTGTCCGGCTTGTCCGCCCCAGGAAGCAGCACACTGGCTGGCAAGGGGTGAGCGGGAACATGGACTGGTCCGGGGAAGAGCGCTGAGGCTGTTACTCCTCATGATGAAGCACTTTGCAGTTTGTCATATGCCTGGCTGATTCCCAGGGTGTGGTCACGATTACTTTGGGGGAGAGCAAATTTTCTGGGTGAACTCTCACTTGTTCTGCCACTCCAGTAGCCTGGTGGGGTGTAGAATTTGTAGAACTGCTTTATGGACATATGATTCATATACCATACAATCTCCCTGCTTAAAGTACAAGGCTCGGTGGTTTTTATATACTTATGGAATTCTGCAACCATTGCCACTCGGCTTAGAACATTTTTTATCACCTCATGAAAAAAGTTAACCCAAATGTGAACTCTTTCGTGACCAACCTTTTGTCTGCCTCCACCACTGCCTCCCTTCGTTCTCAGCCCCAACTAACCCTGAATTCATCCTGAATTCTCATATGAGTGGGATCGTGTGGTCAGGGGTGTCTTTACCTGACACCTTTCACTAGCATGTTACTTTCAAGGTTCGTCTGCGTGGTATCATATGGGCACATCATTCCTTTATGACCAAACAATGCAGGGTTGCATGGGTGTTCTGTGTTTCACGTACCCACTCGTCCACCAAGGGCCCTTGCTGTTTCCCAACCCTGGCTGCTACGGCTGCTGCTGTTTTTGTGTCTCTGTGTTTGAGTCTCAGTTTCCCTGCCTGGGGACGCTCCTCTGTCTCACGCGTGCTGTCCTCTTACCGGTCACCCCACTGTTGACGTTATCTTCACACACAACTAACACCGTTTGGTTGTTTGCTCTCCCTTGAGTTTTTGGTCTATTTATTCTGTCACATAAACTTTAGATTAATTAAAGGGAAATTTAAAATGAAAATTCTGAATTTAGGTAAAGCTTGCTAGACAAAATAACTAGAGAAACACTGAACTCTTCATAACTTTTACCAATCTCCACTGACTCTCTCTCCCTCCATTTAGAATTTTCGACAAAGTTATTTCTAGAGTGTCTGGGTTTCCCCCATTGTGAACAAATTTCATATTATTGTCTGGTTAGGTTTGATGGCACAGCTGACAGAGAAAACACTTTGGGAGTAAAATTCAAACTCTCAGTAGCTACGTCTTAGCAGATTGTAAGGATGTTGTCGTGGCATGTCTGTGTGTCCTGCAGGTGCCCAGTACTGTCACAACACAGGGCCCTGGGGAGAGCTCCAGTCTTCTCCTCCAAGGCCCTGTTCCAGTGAGGGGGGATACGGCTGAGGGGTGGACGGAGCCTGCCCATGCTGCCCATGTCTCTCGCTCCTCAGGGTGTGAAAGTGAAGTTTTCTGCTGGTCATAAATTGGCCCCATAAGCCATCGTGGTCCTGTGCTTCTTAGCCTTATTAATCCTGTCTTCCTTTTACATACTTTCTGTTTCGTCGAGTAAGCCCTTCGAAGTGTCCTGTATAATCTTGCAGGATTTCCTGCCTCCCCGACTTTGTTCACACAGCTGTCTCGCTCAGCCCCACTTCTTCTTCTTCTTCTTCTGCCTCCCCGACTTTGTTCACACAGCTGTCTCGCTCAGCCCCACTCTATATCTAAATCCTAGCTATTCTTCAGGGTTTAACTGAAACGCCAACCTGTGCACAGCGCCTCCTCCAGCGCGAGCAGATGAAGCTCTCCCCGGAGAGCCAAACTGCGTCATTTCTCCTACTGTGTCAGCTGGGGGCTTGGGCTGTGGGCCGCACAGCCTGTTTCTAACTCAGGCCGAGGGAAGGTGCAGGGAACCCAGAGAATGGTGGCAGGAAGAGGCTCAGCGATTCTGGGGAGCAGAGTCAGAGGAGGAGCTGAGTGAAGCCGAGCCCTTTCTCTGGGCC
>NW_004955470.1:11632184-11634452 GCF_000276665.1 Chinchilla lanigera | reverse complement strand
TGGGTGCACAATTATCACACCACAGTGGAACATTTTTAAGGCAATGGAATATGCCATTTGAGGGTGTTATTCTGTTTTTTCTTTATAAGAATCTTTTCTGATTTATGTCTTGTACTGAGTCACTACTTTGTAGATAATAGAATGAATGATTTTTTTTTGTCTTGCTTTGTTTTGTTTTTTCCTGGTACCAGGAATCAAACTCACGACCTTGCGCTTGCCAGCTAGGCACTGTGCCACTGAGCTAAATCCCCAGCCCCTACTTTGTAGATAATAATGCACAGTGTAATAACTATTAACAGGAATGGGATTACATCAAACTGAAAAGCTTCAGTTCAGCAAAGGAAACAGAGGGCAGACACAACCAATGGGATGGGAAAGTATTCGTAAAATGTACATATAGAAGGTTTTGAAATCCAGAATACACCAAGAACTCAATAGCAAAAACCTAAACAACCAAACTGCAACATGGGCGAGACTGGACGGACATTCCTCAGGAGATAGGCAAGTGGCCAAGAGTGTCTGGAAGATGAACAATGTCACTGATCATCGGGGAGCTGTGAACCTAAGCCATGATGAGATGCCGCAGTAGGCACGGGTGTGATGGAGAAGACAGAGCTGGCAGGTGTGGTGAGGTGCGGAGGCTGCTCCCCAAGTACACGCTGCCCTGAACCTGACACGGCTGCCATGTGTCCTCCTGGACTTCAGCTCCATAACAGCTGGAAATGGACTCTTCTTACTTAGAACCCACTCCCTGTGGTATTTTATTGTAGCACCTCTAATAGACTAAGACACAACTTCCCTAACATTCATATTGTTCAGTTCTTAAGAGATTTTTTTCCTTCACCTTTATTTATATTCCTAATTCTCAGCTTCTAGAGATTCTGCACACAAATCATCTTTCTTCAGAGTGTGAAGTGTAAGGGAACAGAATGCCTCCCCAGGGGACAGATCTTTCCTGCCTGTGTCTGTGGTGAATGAGAATAAGCCGGGAGGAAGGTTTATGACTTTTTGTTTCAATTACAAATTCCGTCACTGGCTCATATGGACAGCATTTTCAGTTTATTCGAGGAATTTCCTCCATTCATTCTTTCCTGGGTTCATTCCCAAGTTTAAATTTTCGTAGCGTCCTCTGTTCGAGAGGTGGGAATGTGAGGCAGGAGAAAGTCCACCCTCGTCGGGTTGTGGTCTGTGGAGCTGGTGCGGGTGAGCTGGGAAGCAGACCCAGGGCAGGCGGGACCCTGCCTGGGGCAGTGCAGGGCACCATGAATGTAGACAGCAGGGGCAGCAACCCACACTGAGGCTTAGATCCAGGCATGGGTCCTGGAGGAGGAGGCCGGCACCACCCCAGGTCCTGAGCATCAGAGGAGCTGCCAGGTGTGCAAGTGGACAGACAGGACTGGAAGGAGGACAGCATGTGGGACACAGGGACACACATGGTGTATTTGGGGAATGGCACATGTTTGTGTTTTCAGGGAGAACTCAGTGTGTTCCAGGCTCTGTCCTGAGTGTTTTATGTTTCAATTCATCTAAGGTCTTTTAGTGCATATCTAGATGGTGGTTGGCAAACCAGCAGCCTGGAGGCTGCATCCGGCCCAAGGTCTGAGCTGTAAACAGCTTGCTTGGGAACGGCTGCTCATCCTCACGTGCTAGCTGCAGCTGCTTTGATGTTGCAGTGGCAAAGGCAAGAATCACAACAGAGAGCTTACAACTCATAAAGTCCCAGGTGTTACGTTCTGGCCCTCATGTAAAAGCTCCCCAGCTGCTCGTGTGGACCTTGGCCTGTGCAGGAGCCTGGGGGGCGTGCCGGGACCAGGGCCAGGCTACGGAGGGAGTTGGTTTAAGGAAGAAGATTGAGGTCCCAGAGCGTGGTGGTGTCAGGTGCTGTGGCGGCATCTGACGAGCCACGCAGCCAGCAGTGCTCAGCAAGAACTGGCTCTGTCCCCTCAGACAGACAGTGCTCCTGCTCTGCCCGACCCTGCACACCACTGTGAAGCTCACTTCTTAAAGCCACATACACCTCTTTAAGGAAGAAGGCTCATGGCTGAAAGTCAACAAACCACAACCCATGAGTTCAGTGGAGCAAACAGTTTGAGGACTGAAGACATAAAAAGCACAGGGAGTTTACCCCTCTGCACCGGCTGGAGCTGAGCTGAACCTCGGACAGCTTCGGGAACGCCGGTGAGCCGCCACCACCTCCCCTTCCCCATCAGCTTGGGAGCCAGGCAGAGCCCTAGACAGCTTCAGGGGCCTTGCGACTCCCTGCCCCCA
>NW_004955470.1:11629295-11631389 GCF_000276665.1 Chinchilla lanigera | reverse complement strand
ACCACGAAAGGATCTCTTAAAAATAACAACAAACCAAGAAATAACAATTCAACAGCTGCAAGATGAAGCAAAGAAAAATAATGAAAGATTAATAGGTATCAATGAAACAGCAGATGTCAGTACAAATGACACAAAAAGACTATTTGTGGAAGTAATAGCAGAAAATTTCCCAAGCACATAAAAAGAATTGGACATCCATTAAGTGAAACAGATAGAACTCCAAACAGCCATAACCAAAATAAATCTACACCTAGAAATATAGTGATCAAGATCCTAGAAACTCAACAAAAGAACAAAATATTAAAAACTGTTTGAGAAAAGAAACAGATTACATATAAAGGAAAGCTCATCAGAATCACAGCAGACTTCTCAACACAACCATCAAGTCCAGAACAGCTTGGAGTGAAATATTTCAGGTCCTAAAAGAAAACAACTTCCAACCCAGATTGATGTACCCTGCAAAACTATCCTTCAAAATTAATGGAGAAATGAAATATTTCCAGGATAAAGATCAACTGGAGAACTTTATGAGCGCCAAACCAATCCTACAAAGAGTACTAAAAGATACTCTAGAAAGAGATAAAAAGACCACAACTTCAAGAACAACAACAGAAAGGAACCACCAAGCAGAGCAAGCAATTAAACTGAGGGAAACAAGAGGAACCAACAGCAGGAAAAAAGCATGACAAAGATAAGCCAATACGTATCACTTATAACTGTCAATGTAAATGGTCTCAATGCACCAATCAAAAGAAGTAGACTGGAGGACTGGATCAAGAAACAAAATCCAACAATGTGCTGCAAACAAGAAACACATTTAACTCAAGAGTAAATTCATGGACTGAAAATCAAAGGATGGAAAACAACACTCCATGTGACAGGTACCAGAAAAAAAGCCGGTGTAGCTATTCTCTTTGCAGGTAATGGGAACTTGAAACCAAGAACAATTAAAAGAGATAAAGAAGGTCACTACATACTTGTGAGGGTAAACCTTCCAGAGGAAGAGATAACAATCATAAGCATCTATGCACCAACCACAGCAGCACCCAACTATATGAGACAAATTTTAACAGACACCAAAAAATGAAATAAGCAGCCACACAATCCTAACAGGGGACTTTAATATCCCTCTCTTACAAACAGATAGATCAACTAGACAAAAATTAGCAAAGAAATAACAGAACTAAACCAAACGTGTGAACAAATGGACTTAGTAGACCTTTACAGAGTGTTCCACCCAATAGCATCAGAATACACATTCTTCTCAGCTGCACATGGGACATTCTCTAAAATAGACCATATGCTAGCACACAGAACATGCTTAAGGAAATGCAAAGGAGTTAAAATTACCTCATGCATATTATCAGATCATAGCACAATGAAATTGGAAATTAATGACAAAGAAAATCACAAGAACTCCATAACACATGGAAATGAAACCACACCCCCCTGAACAATCAATGGGTGACAGATGGAATCAAAGAAAAAATTAAACACTATATGCAATCAAACAAAAGTGGAGATACAACTTACAGGAACCTGTGGGATGAAATGAAAGCAGTTCTCAGAGGGAAATTTATAGCAGTGAATTCCTACCTCAGGAAAACAGAACGAGCACAAATAAACAATCTTATGCTTCACCTCAAGCTTTTAGAAGAAGAAAAACAAGTCAAGCCCAAAGCCCAGAGAAGGCAGGAATTATAAATCTCAGGGCAGAAATTAATGCAATAGAGAGTAAAAGCAATACAAAGAATTAATGAGTCAAAGAGGTGGTTCTTTGAAAAAAATAAATAAAATTAATAAACTCCTAGCCAAACTTATTTTAAAAAAGGAAAGAAAAAACTGAAATACATGCAATAAGGAATGAAAGAGTTGAAATCACTACAGATCCTGTAGAAATTCAGAAGATCATCAATACCTACTTTAAAAATCTTTACTCTCACAGGATGGAAAACACAGAGAAAATGGACAGATTTCTAAATACATATGAATTACCAAAGCTGAATGAAGAAGATATAAAAATCCTGAATAACTCAGTATCAGCCAACAGAATTGAGAATGTAATAAAAAAAACTTGCCAAGGCAGAAAAACCC
>NW_004955470.1:11421308-11626930 GCF_000276665.1 Chinchilla lanigera | reverse complement strand
GCACCCATGTTCATAGCAGAGCAATTTGTAATAGCTAAAACTTGGAAACAACCCAAATGCCCATCAACTAAGGAATGGATAAAAAAGATGTGGTTTTTTTATGCAACGGAGTATTACTCAGTTATAAGACAAAGATAAGCTCAAGTCTTTTATAAGTAAATGGATGCAACTAGAGATCATACTCATAAGTGAAATAAATAGGACCCACATGTGTAAACATTGTATTGTCTCCTTAGTATAGGAACATGAAACAGTAAATAAAACCCAAAATGTACAATAGATAATATGAAAGGGAAAGAAATTGCACAAAGGATGGAACAACTGGGATGAGGGAAAAAAGAAAACTAAAGAAAGTACTAAGGCATTTTAGATAGATAGATAGATGATAGATAGCTGGGATAACTGTACTGCTGGTGTCTGTTGGTTTATTGAAAGGAATAGGTAATGCTTAATTTTTTAATATTTTTTGACCAATTTTGCATGCTTATATCTGGTAATCTGAGCAACTTAGGTGAAGACAACAATATGCAATATAACAACAACAACAATATTCAACAACTGGTGAATTCCTACCATCCTGTCTAGTTGTCTCTAATTTTTAAAAAATTATTATTGTCTTATTCTCTGTAATGGTTTGATCAATCTTCCAGTCTTACATCTGGTAATCTGAGCAACTTACGTGAAGACAACAATATGCAATATAACAACAACAACAATATTCAACAACTGGTGAATTCCTACCATCCTGTCTAGTTGTCTCTAATTTTTAAAAAAATATTATTGTCTTATTCTCTGTAATGGTTTGATCAATCTTCCAGTCTTACATCTGGTAATCTGAGCAACTTTGTTGAAGATAACAATATGTAATATAACAACCACTGTTAATCCCTATCAATTGGTTTGAAAACCTGTATCATTTTTAGTGTCCTGGCTTTGTTTTGTTTTTATTTTGCTATTGTTTTTTTAAACTATTCCTTTTAAAATAAAAAAAGTGCAGGCAAATAACATCTGTTAGATTTTGTTTTTCAAAATTAACCTGAGCAGAAGGCAGAAATCATCTTTCTGAGGAAAAGTACGATTTACATGAAGTCTGGAAATAGCATCAGAGGAGATCAATATGTTGCTTCTGTTTTCAGCTTTGCAGACACAATAAAATGGGGGAGAGCAGGATGCATGTGACAGTCCTGAGAAGAGGGAGCAGAAATGGGGTACAGGCAACAGGGACCCCTGGCTGGCCACCTGTGCCCATGTCCGGTCCTCCTGAGAGCTCCTGCACACCCCAGGGGGTGTAGACCCTGGTCTCCGGGCTCGCTCAGCCTCCCCTAGGGTTAAATGAAGATGTTAATGTTTCCATCTTGGAAAATGAGCAACTCAGGATGTTAACTTAGCAGAGGGGAAAGATAGCTGGGAAAGAGGAGGAAGACACAGGGGTGGCTGGGTCCCTGGCTCCTGGCTCCCACAGGTCTCCAGACAAATGTGTCTGCACAGCCAGCCCATCCAGCTATCTGGGGATGTCTCAGAAATCCTCCTCTGTCTTGCCACCTGCTTCTTGCAAATCCCAAGAGAGTGCAAGTTTGTGTGTCCTGTAGGGCAGGGGCCCTGCACGGCTTTCCATGGCTTTCAGCAGAGAGTCAGGAACCCAAGGTGATTCCTGAGCGTTAGACCACAGTCTTTCCCCACTTTAACTGATCAGATGAGCTCACTTTGCAGGAGTTCCAAGAGCAGCACGTCCTGGTGATGTTGTGCGTCTCAGCGGAAGTTCGTGCTCGGCCCTTAGCTGACGGGGACAGCGGTCGTCTCTACTGCTGTGGGCTTCTGAGGAGACCGAGCAGACCCTGGTCTCCAAGCTGGCTCAGCCTCCTCCTCCAGCTGCAGAAAGACCAGAATCAAATGAAGATGTTAACGTTTCCATCTTGGGGAATGAGCAACTCAGGGTATTAACTTAGCAGGGGGGAGAGTTGATCTGCTCGGTCTGCTCAGAAGCTCACAGACGTCTGCAGCTGACCTCACCGGAGGGTCTGGCTGCTGCTTGTTCCTGCAATGCTCTGTGCTGGCTGAGGAGGGGAGGACGAGGTGGTGGGGTGACGGCAGCGCTCACAAAGCTTGGTCACCCCGCCCCCCGGCAGTGGTCATTGCGTGCACAGGAGAATGATCCCATGAGAAACCTCAGGTCTGAGAAGGGGGCTGGGCTTTGAGAGTGAGAGGCATCAATCCGCCAGAGGGCAGAGAGTGCAAGAGTGCCTCCCTGTCCAACTGAGCCAGCGACTTTTAGGACCCAGTCACGAAGCTTCACTTGGCTTTGGTTCTTTCCTGCGTCCACCCCGCGCAGTTTCGCAGGGACCGAGTTCGACAGATGGAACATGTGCCAGAAATATCCTCAGATGTTTTCACCCTGTCAAAATCCTCAGATGAAAGTGCCCTGTCAGTGCTGGCTGGAGATGACAACCATTTTTTCCCTCTACTCTGGGGATGAAATCAAACAGGTGTACAAATTAGGTAAGCCAGCATTATCCGAGTGCCAGAGTATGATCCTGTCCTGAAGAATAACAAACACTTATTTACAAGGCTGTAGCCGGGTGTGGTGGCGCACCCCTCTAATCCCAGCACTCGGGACGCTGAGCCAGGAGGATTGTTGTGAGTTTGAGACCAGCCTGGGCTACAAAGTGAGCTCAAGCCCAGCCTGAACTATATAGTGAGACCCTGTCTCAAAAAGATTAAAAAAAAAAAAAAATAGGGCCGGGGATTTAGCTTAGCAGCACAGCACCTGCCCGGCAAGTGCAAGGTCGTGAGTTTGATTCCTGGTACCGGAAAACAAAAAACAAAAACCAAAAAACAAAAATCAAGGATGTGATCAGTGACTGCTCTGTGCATAAGAACAACTTGCAAATAATGAAACCGTAGAACACTGTCAGGCCCTTTGGCTTAGATCATAAAGCTTTTGACTCTGACGGATGTATACTGAAATGTATAAATAAGTACCAGTTTGTGGACATCCCTCTGTCAGTCTGTGTGCAGGGACTCACACATGTTTCTGCAAACTGGAAAGATGTGTAATCACAGAAGGTACTGCAGTGAAACCTTGGTTTGAAGGTATAATTCATTCTGGAAACAGGCTTTCAACCCTAAGCTCCTGTATATCCAAGCAATTTCCCCATGAGAAACAGTGGAGACTCAGACGATTCATTCCACAGCCCCAAAATATTCATATGAAATAACTGTAATACTGTAATATGCAAAATAATAACATAAAAAATACAAAGAAAGCCCTCATGGCTGGTGTGAGGGAGACAAGAGAGAGGAGGGCCACCGTGCAGGACGACTGTCACTATCGTGAATGGAATCGCTGCTGCCTACCGGCTCGTGGAATCTGTCTCTTCTCAGGCAGCTTTAACAAGGAGCCTCCCGGAGACCCTTGCTTTCGCCTTTGTTTCGGGAGTTTGTGGAAACGTGACGCTGCACTGTGGTTAAACGGACTCCCTGCTCACACTGCCACAGCCTTGTTCGGGTGGTGCTTTTACACTAAATTTTGCACTGTGTCTCACATTTTACACACCTCCCTAATCTCATTGGAAGGAAAGAATTCCTCCCCTTTTGCTCCTCCATCTGAGTGGACAGAAGCTCCTCCACTACCTCTTGCTGTTGGGAGACCATAAGCCATAATCCTGCAGCGAGGAGGGGGAGGGAGAGGGGGAGAAGGAGCAGCCTTTAGCTCAGCTGTGATCACGTGACGCTCGGCATCGCATACCGCGCGTGGTGCAAGGCGTCACTTGTTCCTCAAGTTAGGATTTATGACAGGTGTTTGCTCGCCTTGCAGAACACTTGCAGAACAACTCCCCGCACTCGGAGGTTCTACTGCAATTTAACACATCTGAAAAACAGACCACAGACCTGGGGAGACGGAGCTTGGCTCTTGACTGCTCACGACTTTTTCCTTCTGTCTTAATTTTGGAGAACAAAAAGTTTACCAAACTTCGACTTTTCATGAGTGTGACAAATGGAAGTTTTCTGCGACTGGACCCTCTGTTTGCAGCCGCCACTCTGCTGCAGTGACGTAATCCGTCAGGACGAGGCCCTCTCCTCTGCCCTCCAGGCTGTGTGAGGTTGGGAGACTTGGGAAGGGACGGCATGAGAAGGGGAGACAGCAGGTCCTGGGGTCACCGGCCCACAGGAATCCCGAGGTGTTCTTTGCCCACTCTGTGGAGTTTGGTCTTTGGTTTCAGGCTTGAGGGCTGTATGTGGATTTCTGGTGTGTCACCCAGAACTTTTAAAAGTGCAAGCACACGGCTGCCAGGGACTCTTCAGATCCAAGCTACAGCACACTTCTCGCTTGTAAAAGACTTATTGTTTGGAGCAGTCACTGCTTTATCGGGAAGTGAGCAGATGGTGCTGAGGTCGTCACTGTCCCCTTATCACCTCAGCTTGGGGCCGTTTGTGAGAGTTAGTAAACCACGCTGGTGCGCTATCCTCTGCTGGAGTCTAACTCACATCAGTGCTTGCTCTTTCTGCTGCGCAGCTCCGCAAGTGCTGGGAGTGCATCTGCCACACACCCACCAACACAGCACCCCACAGAGCGTGGAAATCAGTCAGAGTTTGGAGACCTCAAAGTTTTCTCAGGGAAAATTAGCACAGCCCTTGGCTGCCTCTGAGCTATGCAGCGGAGTTCAGGAAACATGATTGTTTATTAATTTAGAATGGTTTACTCCCTACGAAGAGAGCATGAAAATGCACTGCATTTTAAAAGTTCAAATTTACCAATTGAAAGTTGGCTGGCAAAGAGCAAGCAAACAATATTAGTTTAGTTGACTTTTTTTGTCAAAAATCAAACCAAATAATAGTGTAGTATTCTGTCATCCCAGCACTCTGGGAGGCTGAGGCGGGAGGATCACAAGTGCAAGGCCAGCCTGGGCAACTTAGTAACTTAATAAAACCCTGTCTCAAAAATACGCGTAAATAAAATGAGTAAAACAGGTAAACGGGCCAGCACGAAGCTCAGGGCAACAGCCCTGGACTCAATTCCAGTGACTGGAAACAAAGCAAGGCAAAACAAAAGCCTCTAAATTGCAATTTTTAGCGTTTAAAGAAATCAGCGTTTTTGAAAACAAGCATTTTACACATTAATTACGAAGCATCACTTACGAGACCACCGTGCTAAACAACGTGGCCTCACCACAGCAGCAGGATGAAGCTCGTGTCCCCTCCCCAGGGCCACTTGTGGCCGCTGGCCGAGGCCCCACAGCTGTGGGTAGATGACCGGCCGGATGGATCAAGTGGACTTGGATTTTCTGGCCACTTCTAATTTTGGGGTGACGAGTGGAACCAGAGCGCCCCCTGCTGGTGTGTCCGGCAAAATGAAACAGGTTTGGGTTTCAGAGGCTGTCCTGATGGCTTTGGGCTAAATCATAGTCCCAGATGCTCTTCTTTGTCGTGTGGAAGGACTTAGGTCCTGGGGTCACGTTAGTATAGTCATGTTCGGTGGCCTTGCTTGGTCTTTGTGCAGTTTGCTGAGCGGCAACTACTTTGTCTCAGGACGGATAAGTGTGGGCAGCGCACGCGCTGGGAGGGGCACGACCCCCGCTGCTTGGTCTGGACCCTGTATCAGGGCCTCAGCTGGGACTGCTGCTTGGAATGGAGCTGAGCGACGCATGGCCCTCTGCCATCCCCGAAAGCATTCTGCCCCTCCTACCGAGGAGCTAAGGGTCTGCATCGCTCTTGGTTCTAAATGCCGCAAACGCATCCTCTGTGTGTTTTAGCAGTCAGTGAAGACGCACGCTCCGTGGGGAGCTGGGATCTGCTGTCCCCGCTTTGTCAGCTCTGGCTGCAAACAGCCAGTGGAGCCTCATCCCCGGAAACCACGTGGAGGGGCTCAGCTCAGACTCCAGGTGGGACACTGCCCCGCGGGACCTCAGCCCCCGCAGCCTGCGGTGCCCACAGCACAGCCGCGGCTGCTCGTTCCGCTCCTTTCCGGCCGTGGTCGGAGACAGTGCCGGGTCTCAGCAGTTTGGAGGACAGCAAGCTGCCCGCCTCCCTCAGCCAAGGCTTGGCTCCCTTCCTTCCCCAAGCGAGACCCGTAGAGGAGCCACGCCCAGCCAGGTGCCCTCCCACACACCTGGGGCTCCAAGCGACCCTTCTGTTGCTCACCCTCCTCTCATCTGTCGGCAAACCCTGCTGCAACTCAAACCCGCTCGTGCCTGGGCCACTGCTGCCTTCTGCAGGAGCCGCTGCACAGGGTCCTGGGACCTCAGAGTCCCCTGCCTGCCCCTCCCACACCACCCTCCTAAGCGGCGGCCGGGTGGCCCCTTCAAACGTAGGTCAGAGTCGACTCTGTTGTCCTGGATTTCTGCAGAGGCTTTCACTGCGCTTCATCCAGTCCCCACTCCTTAGCCCTCTGTGGTCCCCACGGGCCCTGCCAGTCTGCCCCAGTCTGCAGTCCAGTGTCACCCTGCTGCTTCTGACCCTGCACGGGGCTGCCCCCGCTTCAGAGCTGGCCTTGTGCTCCAGGGCCTCCAGGGAGACCCGCATGTGCCCAGGCTGTCCTCCCAGCTCTTCAGCATTGCCCGCTTCTTCCCTTCCCAGAGCTCCCTGGAGCCAGCTCCCCAGTGCCTGGGAGCTCCTGGGGCTCCCGACCCCCAGGGCAGGGGCTGGTGAGAGCAACACAGGCAGGGCTTGCTTCCTGGAGGATGCTAATGGAGGCACCAACTTTATCATCTAGCGAGATCCTGAATTATTCAAGTTCCTTTACTGTAATTCCTGGAGGTTGGCTTGGAAATCAGTGTCATGTGTCCGTGGCCTTTCCAGACACACTATAGCAGACTGCTGGCGTGGTCTCCCACCCTTCCTTCCGCCCAGTCTGGTTGCGTCTCTGTGAGCTGGCAGAATGACTGATTATCACTGATCATTGATCTTCCTGCCTCATGCTGGTGTCATGGATAGTCGGCACCTTCTCCATAGACTTGCGTTTAAATATTACCGTGAAGGCACTTACTTGTTTCCGAAGTCTTAGGACGGTGTGCGTAAACATACCTGATAGATAATTGGTGAGTAAATAAATGTAGAAATACCTTAAAGCTTGTTCTAGTCGCTGATGCCAGGGCAGGACATGAGACCTGGAAAGTCCTTGGACAACATGGTGGTGGTCACACTCACACCCTCACACACCCCCCACTGTGTGAACCAGCACACATGAACCACATCCCGTAAAATACGGATTAGCCACGGGCTTTGCAGGTATCACGGATAATGCTGAGGCCATGGTCTCATGCTCCGGGGCCTCAGAGGAGACCCACATGCACCCAGGCTGCCACCTTTGTGTCTGTTCCAAGCATGCATTTCCGTCTCTGTCTATGGCCACCTGTGGCTGACCTCCACCCTCTCTACCATACCTCCTTGGTCTCCTCATTCTCTGAGAAGGATCCACACCGCTAAGCACTCACCTTCAAAGCCCTCTGGACTCAGATGCAGCGGAAGTTAGAGTCCGTCCTCCCTCCCTGAGCCACACACCAGCCACGAGGGTTCCAGCACCCTTTCTCCACCTGCGGCCCAGGTGCTGAGGTTCACTGCCATGCTGTCCACCTGGCTCTGTGCAGTAGATTTGTGCCTGCAGAGTCCATGGGCCCTGCATAGCTTGGCAGAAAGTGGGGTCACAGCTGTGTGGCTGACCACAGTCATCAGTGTGTCTTGAATACTGACAGGTCCACCGGGCCTGGGACCCACATTTCTAGGAAGAAAACACTTGTTACGTAAAGGCAAACTGTGTGTCAGAAAAGACTGGCTGGCCCTGACTTTGAGATCATATCTGCTACCACCAGCACACCCTGACCCAGCAATGTTTCTTGTTTATTCTCTGCAACTGTAAAATGCCTCATTGGTGATACTCTGAAGCAGTTCCACAAGGGCAGGGGAAGACAGCGGTAAGGGCCAAAGTGAGAATGGTGTGGGTTAAAAGCCAGCTCCAGGCGCGTTAGCCCAGGGGTCCTGCCGGGGTTCTCTGTACTTCCACAATCACGCTCCGCATGCTGCTTCTGTTTATTTGCCTTTGAGCCACTAGAGGGAGGTAGAAGAAAAGGTTTCACAAGCGTGTGGCCGGCATTTTAGAGGAACCCAGAGCCTGCTTTGGCCGCGCCTGTGCCTTGGAGGAGCAGCGTGGATCCGGGTCAAACCTGATAAGCGGGCCTGACCGCTTGTCATCAGCACCAGGGGCTCCAGAGGGCAGTGGACGGCGGATGGTCAGCCACAGCGCCGCTGGCGAGGGCGGCTGGAGCGGCCCCCGGGCTTCCCTGTCTGAGAGAGGCATCTCCTCATAATCGCTGTTCCTTTGGCTCTTCCTTCTCTCAGCGGGCTGGAAGCACCTTTGAGAACATTCTTTCCTGGCCTCCCAGACATTCCCTTTTCTGGGCCGTAGAACAAGCTTCTAACAGTGCTGAGGTCGGCGTGCCATCATGAATGTCGTCAGGAGTGGAAGCATCGCCTCTGCACCTCTCACACCTTGGATGACGCGGCAGTGGGCCTGGTCCTGGCTGAACGTCCTCCTCATCCTCAGGGACGCGGTGACTGAGTGTGTGTTCTGGAAGAAAGACCTCAACTCCTCCGCCAGGGTGTGGCTCCGCCAGGCCTGAACCTCCCTCCTCCTGCCCTGGAAACAGCAGGGTGACCCCTTTCCTTAGAACAGCTCCGCTGCAGTGACTCCTGCTGCTCTGGACGGAGTGACACCGGGGCATTAGGGGATTAGGGGAGGCATCAGCGCCTCCCCTCCCGCTCCCCTTCTTGGTACCCACAGACCCAGACAGGACCCAGCTCTGTCGGCCCCAGTCGAGCACTGCCCTCAGCTGCCTGCCGAGCTCTTTTCTCCGCAGCAGGGTGTCGGGAGAAATGTGCACAGAATTTGTCCTGAAGGTTTACTCTGGCCCTGTCACCGGGGCCCTTCACCCCTCCCCAGGGCCTGTGCCCCTGTCTGGGCTGGGACACCGCTGCGCCGGAGCCACGATGGCCCCTCCGGGAGCAGGGACCGGGCCAGGACCTCGGTCTTCCCTTTCAGGCCGCCTGTCCTTGGCGCCTGCTCCTGGGCCAGGGAGTGTCCTCCTTGCTAAGGGCTGCCCCGCCCTGTGGGTCTCAGGGCTCTGGGTCCTGGGAACTCTGCACCCACAAGCATTTCTATCCGGGTGGAGCCTTGGAGGCAACAGTCCGGGCTGCAGACTCTGAGAGGGTCAGGGGCCCACATGCCCCAGAGGATCAACTCCGGCGGTGCCAGTGAGGATGTGTTCCTCTCGCCCCTCACCCTGGCTCTGGCAAAGTCCTGCCTGGTCCTGCCCCGGTTGTGGGCCGAGGCCTCCCACAAAAGAACCCAAAATTGTCTGTGGCGAGATTGTCAAGGCGGCGCCTCCCCGCTCCGCCCCTGGGGGAGCGAGGCCAGGACTGGGCAGGGTCAGCCCCCTGGCCCGGCTTGGCAGGAGGATGGTGCCTGAGCCCACTCGTGGCCCCCTCTGGCTGCTTGAGCCACGCTGGGAAGAAGGTGGCAGGGAACATGGCAGCCTCCCGAGCCCAGGCCAGCACCTTCCCTTTAATTACCGAGCGACCAGCCTTTCATTTCATTTCATTCCGAAATGAAACCCGCTCCTCTCTCATTAAATATGTACATCCCATAAAATATGGATTAGCCGTGGGCTTTGCGGGTGAACAGCGAGCCGCGGTCTCTCCAACCTGACCTAAATTATTTGTGTTGGTTTCATGATGTGGAGAGCTAACGTGTGTGTTCCAAAGGCTCTTTCTCAGATGGTGCCGACTGTTCCACGCCTGCGTAACAGGTCCTTGTTTCAGCCCTGAAGGAGCAAGCCCGTGACCCGTGGAAGCGAGTGGCCTCGACTGCACTGAGAGCCCGTCCCAGGTCTGCACACCTGTCCCACTGTCCCACCCACTGCCCTGGCTGAGGCCCCCGCATGCTCTGGCGTGGACAGCGTGGCATAGCGCTACCTTCCTGACACCAACAGGCTGGGCTTTGTTCAAAGCACAGGGAAACCAAGTACGGGTTCTGTGCAGACGTGCACAGAAGGGGAGGCGCTGATGGGTCACCCCCTAACGCCCCGGAAATGTGAAAACGTGGCTCCCAGTGAGCAAAAGGTGTGCAGAGAGGAAACAAGGGATAATTCACACGCCCACGAGATGTGACTGAAGTTTGTGCAGTGAGCCCATTGAAAACACTTCAACATAATCTGTGTTTTACTTTTATGATCTCATGAAGAAAAGTTTCCCTCACTGGAAGAGTTGTGGTTTTATTGGCTCTGGCCAGGTTTATGAAAATGTAACTTGTATCTTAAGGCACCTTCTTTTCCCTCTTAATAAACTGAAGCTACAATTTAAAATGAGACAGAAGATTAAACATACCGCTCGCCTTATGGAATCAAACCCAACTGGAAGTTTTGTGTCATTTCTGGGGTTACTGAGTGGGAGGAATGCTAGGATATCATTTTCATTGCTTTTATTAAACTGATGAATTTTTATTCCTGAAAGACATGAGAGAGTAGTTACTTAGAGATGGGACACAAATTTTTTTTTGTTTGTCTTTTTGAGACATGGTCTTGCTATGCAGTTCAGGCTGGCCTTGAGCTCACTTTGTAGCCCAGGCTGCCCTCAAACTCACAACGATCCTCCTGCCTCAGCCTCCTGAGTGCTGGGATTACGGGTGTGCACCATCATGCCCAGCCCTGGATACATGTTTGCTGCAGGTATTTTTACATTCTTCATATTTAACAATAGTCTCCTCTTTATAATCCCCTCCATATCTGTGTGTAAATAACAAGCTCTTCATGGAGGACAGGACAGTTTCAGAACAGAAGATCCCGTGCATCCTCAGGATGACTGGAGGGAGGGATCTCCAGCCTCCTTTGCCTGGTGAGGACACAGTGACATGGAGATTCCATTTCCCCTCTGGACTCACACGAGGGCACGGGGTGGTGTCCAGGTGGTGACTGTCCCAGGTTGTTGGTATCTTGAGCACAGACTGAGCAGGACACACAGGGCTCAAAGTGGAAGCCGAGATTTAGATGCCAGGATTCTCTCCTCAGGGTGGAGCTGGCCAGTGAGAAGCGCTCATGGCCTGAGATGCCAGGCATCAGAGCCTGGGCGGCTCACCCTCATCACTTGAGGCTGGTGCTCTCGGCCATCGTGGGTCCCAGAAGCCTACATCATGGGCGTCCTCTCGTCTTTGCCTGCTGCGGTCCAGCTGCAGACCTGGGCACTCTCTCTGGCTTTTGGAAAGCCACTTCCACCATCCTCCCTGCCTCAAGTCTCCTCCCTGCCGGAGTGGCTCCTCTCCCCTGCCTGCCACAGGGGCTGGAGAGGTGCCTGGTTCTGAGCCAGTGCAGATCATGCAGTGTGCTCGGGGTTTCACACACACAGCTACAGGGGCTCTTACTTCCCGACCCCCACAGCTGCATGAAGTGATCTGCTTGGTATTGGGCAAACTATGAAATGAGTAGAGTACAATATTTCCTACTGGAAGCTCTAACATGGTAGCTCAATGCTCTGCCCACACACTGATCCTGTAAGAGAGCATCATATCTGCTGGTTGACGGTAGATGGAAACTCCAAATGGAGTTTTATTGCACTGACTTTCTCTAAGCATGGCTCAGTGTGACACATAGCCAATGTTCAAAACATGTCTCTCAGTGATAATCTATAAAATGTGATATAGAGATAGACATTACTGGATCTAAGCTATGTAAAGCTCCCTGCTATTTAAGTCAGTTCAAAATGTTATATCAAATACACAAAATATTTAAAGCCACTGAAACCAAACCATAGAAACTAGATTTATCTTACTGAGTCTCATGTCTAATGCAAACTTCCATGTTGGTGAAAATATAGTTGAAGTTTCTGAAGATCCATTTGAATTTTCTGTTTCCTAGGATCCTTAGAATTTTGGGTGTCTGCATTTATTTACCTGATGGCTGATTACTGAGCCACTGACCAGCACATGGTGGCAAGGGCATAGATTCTGCCAAAATTTGGCAAATTCCTGTGGGGTAGAAGTAAATACTCTCAGGGTCCGGAAATCAGATTATAGGGAGGGGCTAAGGATGTAGCTCATTGGTGCAGAACTTGCCTACCATGCATAAGTATGCCAAGCCCTGTGTTTGAGCCAAGTGCTGTGATTATATCTATGTCAATGTCTATAATCTAGATCTATAGCTATAATCCATAGCTAAATCTATGTCTCCAAATCTATATCTATAATCTATATCTCTAAATCTATAATTTATATCTATGTCTAAATCAGAGACCAGCACAAAGTGCTCTGGGCAGGATTTAAATTAACCAGTTGACTTGCTGTGTTTACTTGGGAGTCTGTCCCATGTCTAGGCCCCTTGTCTAGAGATGGGTGGTGGACTCATAGTAAGTGTACCTCTGTGAGTCACTGGTCCTTATTGAGGCCTGTAATGGCTGGTGAAGCCCTGACACCTCAAAGGATAAGACAAGGCCACAACTAAGGACACTTGGCTCCAACCTCAATTAACTAGATAGAGACTATAGCTTCAGGCATCTCACTCATGGGTGGAGACCTTCCTGGAGATGACGTAGTTCTCCTAAATTAATGTAATGTCTTACTTGGAGAAGTTCTTGAGTGGTTCCCATTTTTCTTCAGTATTCCCCTCCCTTATTTTGATAATTAAATAAATACAGGGAGCCCAAAAAAGATCTCTGTCTTAACCGTCAGAGAATCTCAAATTCTGTTAGAGGGTTTTGATCCTTCTGGAGCCCTAAAACCTTACCACTTGACTCTTTTATTTAAGCTTTTGTTGTACAGTTATTTGGGAAATTATGGGACTGATCAGTCTGTAATAACTAAGGGATAATATTAACACATTATATACCTATATCTTCATATCTATATTCATAATCTATATCTGTATCTATATACCTGAATGTACATCTAAATCTCTAAATCTATATCTAATCTATAATCTATCTGTGTGTGGGAGAAGGTGTGAGGAGGTAGTTAGTATAGATGTTACACTACTATAACAGACATTTTATGTGTCAACATAATCAACTGAGGGACACCTTTTCTCTCCTTGCTGAGACAAAATACCCAACCCCCAAAATTAAGGGAGGAAAGGTTTATTTAGCTCACAGTCTGTGGAGGTTTCAGTCCATAATCATCTGGCTCCAAGGCAGGGTGATGTGTCAACAGTTCATGGTGGTGGAAGACAGCAAAAGCAACAAGAGCAAAAGAGGGGAGGTAAGCCTGTTTCTGTTCCTTATACTGTATGCAGGCTACCTGCCCTAGGGCGGGTATAGCACTCACACCCCCAAGCCCAGTACTAGACAGTGAACCAACCCCAAACTCTAGATTCCATTGCCTCTGAAAAGCCCCCACCCATGAATGCATGAGGCTTTGAGGGGCATCCAGACACAAACCACAGTCCCAGATAGTTGGTAAGGCCCCTTTTCTAAGTGCACCTGTGTGGCTTTTTCTGGAAGAGAATGCCCTTTTAAAATTATGTTTATTAACTCTCAGGGACACATAGTCATTGCATGTATTTATGGGGCATGACACGGTACCCCGTCTGTGATGGGTCAGGGTTGCTGGCCTGTCTGTCTCCTCCAGTGCTGATCATTTGCTGGTGATGAGAACATTCACAGCCCTTTCTTCTGACTGTGTTGGAATCTGCAATGTGGAGTTGTCAATGATGCCCTGCTGTCTGCTCACACACCAGAACTTTTCTCCTGCCCAACACCAGCTGCTTCTTGCCAGACCGAGCCCCCCTCACCCTGGGCTTTGGTCGCCTCTCTCCTGCCTGCTGTCTTATAAGGTCAGGTGTTGGGGCTTGCTTCAGCACCTGGTGAGGAAGAGCTTCCCGTTGCCATGTGGGCTGCACCGGCCCGTCTCAGAGGCCAGTGGAACAGACAAGGGGTGAGAGGAGAGGGGAATTCTCTTCCCGCTCTCTCTTGCAGCTGTGAGCCCTGCTCCTCCTGCCCCTGTGTTCCAGGACCCCAGCCTCCTGGCCTTACACTCTGGGACCAGCAGCTCCACAGTTTCCTGGACCTGTGGCCTCGAACTCAGAGTCCACCAGCAGCTTCTCCAGTTCTTAGACTCCTGGACTTTGGCTGAGCCCTTCTGCCAACTCCCAGGGTTCTGGGGCCGTGGATGGTTGGCTGCCATGGAACTCTCAGCTCTGAGACTGTGGAAAACAGTTCCTGTAAATCCCCCCGGACCAGTGTTTGCCAGCCCTGTTGGTTCTGTCCTTTTGGAAAACCCTGATAATACCACTACATTTCTTACTTTGTAGTACAATTGTTAATCAATATAATCCAGATTTATAAATATAATCCAGACAAAGAAACAGTTAAAACATATTCCACAGACTTACAGTATCACTCAGCAGGGGCAGTCAAAGCATATTTTATCAAAATATTGGGGCTGTTTGAATTTCTTAACTTACGCATGTACTGTTTCTATATTTAAAATGGAGCAATTTCAGTGCTACATATTAGCGAGAGTGAGGCTGAATGTAAATGGAGCCATATTTCTGCAGGACATTCTGGCAAAATGTACGAAGAGATTAAAATATTTCAGACCACTCAGCTTTGAAGTAGTTATCCTTAGGAAATAATTAGAGATCCAAAACAAAATTTATATTCAAGAATGTTCCTTGAACTTATGTTTTACATCTAACAGTTTAAAATTATAATATTTAAAGTGCCACAGTAGAGATTAGCCAAATAAGTTTTGGAAGGTCAGGCAAAGCAATACAAGGTACTGTTAAAGTTCATGTTACAAAGTATCATCCAGAGACAAATACAAAAAATAATCACCATATCGGCTGCATTGGAGACAGGCTATTTCAAGAGCATCCTCCAAATCACGTTAAATATATGTGATTGTCAGGGAGGGGTTTTCTATCCTTTTCAACGACCAATTTGTTCCAAGGCCAGAAGGACTTAATGTGTCTGGTTCCCTGAGGTGAGTTTTTCTTTAGGAGGGTCGCCGCTCTGCCCGGATTCTTGGCCGAGGCGCGTGGCTGAGGCCGTATGGAGTGAGCACCCTGGGTGACACAGGAAAAGGAGGTGAATTTGCCAGAAAGGAGCAGATGGATCCTTGGTAGGAAAAACGGCCAAGTAAATGCTCACACATAGACATCGCTCTTTCTTCTGGGGACAGTTTAGAATGAAAATCGAGAAGAAACATAGCTGCTCCCACTGCCCCAACACCCCGAAGTACAACCCACTAATACTCTGACATTTCTCTTACAAATCGCCTGCGTTTTCCCTGCACAGCCTCATCTGCTTCATGTTTAGCTAATTGGCTTCATTCTCTTCACATATCTGTAATAAAAATCCACGTATTCTTGGGTCGTTCAATTTTTCCTTCTTTAACCTTATTTAGCATTATTATGTGGAGACTTTTAGAAGAATCAGCGCAGTCACCCTGCCAGGGCCTGTTGCTGGCCGTGGGCACTGATCACACAGAGGTCGGTGCTAAGCTGACCAGAGCTAGGATTCCCAAGGCACACTTCTCTGCCCTTGTGCCCGACCTTGGGGCTGAGTCAGGGCCCTGCCTTGGCCTCTGCACCTGCAGCTCCAGGTGGCACAGAGGGGTGTGGGTCAGGGCACGGGGTCCACCTCACCACACTGCTCTGGACCTACAGCTACTGGGGCCAGACCTCCTCTGTTCACCAGGTCAGTTTCCCATTCACAGCAGTCCTGACGAAGTTTTATAGGTTCCCTGGTTTCACTTCATTGCTCGGTGGGAGTTCACCCTGGAAGTCATGGTCCCTTGGTCGTGGATCTCTGAAAGGGATCAGAACGATTCAATCTGCAGATTGACAAATTATACTGGAGCTATTTCCTCCTTCAGTTTGCTCTGAAATTGAGAGACTCATTCGTTCTCATTAAGGAAAATACTAAACTTATCTTGATTCATTGAGCATCTGTAAACTCTCAAGTGCATCTTAACTGAAAAAACAAACGTAACACAAGAGCAATTATTCTCTCCTTTAGGCCAGTTCTTGCTCTCTAAGCAGTTGTAGAAGAATGATGTAATTTTTTCAATTAGTTCAGGCAGAAAATAGTTAAAGGTGGGCTTGAACCAAGTGTCCACATGCCGCACCCGTCTGTGATGAAAATGAAAACTTGGTGGGAGGCCTCCAGAGCTGGACACCAAAGCCAGACTCAGAGTGGTTTTCTCCAGCGAACAGCGATGATGCCTTTTCCACCTTGACCACAGCCAAGGACGATTGTCCCCTTTTGTCTTGCCCTCAGGAAGAAGAAGAGGGATCCTGGCTCAGTCAACACAAGTTGGACAGTTGTGTTAGTTGGACAGTTCCTTTAGGCTCAGCTGGACTGCAGTTGGCAAGTGCACTGCATGGCCCTGAACGATCTCGTTTCCCGGCATCAATCTGAGGCCACTGTTGGTGGGTGGTGTGTTCACCTCGGTAACAAGAGACATATGAGTGAGTTGGAGCAAAATCTTACAGATCGGTTAGCAATTTTTGGACAACCCCACAGTGCACTTTCCTGATGTCCACTGAAATGAGTTTTACCTTTTGGAATTTAATGAGAGATGTTTGGATGCTTGGACACAGTGCTTGCTTAATAGAGTCGGGATTCTCCAGCGCTTTCCAGTGAAGCTCCTGAGACACACTTGCCACCTTCTCTGTGCACTTTTCTAGGGCAGTGCAAGTCTTTTGGAATCATCAAGCATTTTGTCACTGGAGCAGCAAATGGGAGCCCAGAGGGACATGGGATGCACCAGGCCTCTCGAGCTTGCTTCCCTGGACTGGCCAGAGTCTGGGTCTGGTCTGCTCTGGCAGGAAGTCTGTCCCTTAGAGCCTGGGACCTTTCCTTTCATGCCTGAACACATAGCTTCACGGAGGGCTCCCTGGGGCGGCACGACGGCCGCAGGCTCCGAGCTGGTTCCTGGCTTTTCTTCTGCAGAATTCGCTCCTCAAGCCACTCCACCCCACCTCTTCATTCAGTGTTAAGTACACTGCCTGTGATGCTAACAACCAGGGCACGATCCATAGAATCCACAAAAGTGAAGCCAAACTGGGCTCAGTGCCCAGAAAAAGGAGGCACGCTCACTTCTAACAGCCGAGGAGGTTTCAGAGACCCGATGTATGTTGGAGTGACTCTGTACACGTATAATAAAACAGGAAACAACTCGGCAATGTGAGTAGCTTTAAAGAACTAAAAGTGCCCGTAGGTCCTGTGCAGGTGGGAAGGTGGCGCCTCTGGTCCTGCAGACCATGCGAGGCTCAGCTGGCAGCAGCTGCCTGCAGTCCTGGATGTCGTGTGTGGTGCACCATCCCAAGACACTCCCTCAGCCCCCTCTCGGAGCTGGCGCCATCTGCGGGCTCCAGTCCAGCTGTCTCACATGCCAGGTCCTAGTCGAAGGCTTTGCATGAGGTCACCAACTTAGAGATTCTTAAAATAGAACATACTTAGGAGTGCTCTTACCCCAGCAGCTGGAAGAGGCAAACATTTAATATTTTATAGCATTAGATCACAAGATATGAATACCAAAGTTTGAAGGCAGAGAAATGCAAATGAGAGTAGATGCGACTTCAGTGTCCTCTGGTCACCAAGCATGGCTGTCACTTTAGTGGATGTCCGTGCAAGCCCACCACCTGGCACGCAGGCAGTGCTGCTGGAGGCTGGTATGCGGGGCATACCAGAACAAGAACAGGTTAGAGAGCAAAATAAAGGTAACAGGATGTGCAGAGATAGATTTTGTTCCAGTGGGAAGGGGATCAAGAGATGGGAGAGGAGGGGAGGGGTGGGGAGGGAGGAAAAAGAAACAAAGACATGTTCTGTCCACATACCGACTCCACACGAAGATTGCAATCTTTGTGCACGGCAAGCGGGGGCTAATAAAAACGAAAGGTGAAAAAAGAAAGAGAATGTAAACAAATTTGTGCAGCTGTGAAAAAAAGAATTCTTGGTTAGAATTTGCCTTTTGTTGAGCTCAGCTACTCAAGTAGTACCATAAAAGGTAGGTAGATTTCATTGTCAGGAAGAACTCAGGCTACTGAGCTAAAAGAAAATGACCACAAAAAATTAATGGAAACAAGCAGAAAATTTGCTTTAGTCCACAGCTAATGAACTTGGGAGATTACATTTGTTTCTTAAAAAAAAACCCAGAGCAACAGCAAACAGTTTTACCCAGCAAACCTCGCTGAGGGGCGGAGCGGGCTCAGGAGTGGGGAGAGTGAGCCTAGGGAGACATCGTTAGCATTCACCCACCCTGCTGATGGAGGCGCAGAGCAGCAGGTCCGAAGTCAACTGCTGCAGTAACATTATCACAGAGAGGCCCACCCAAGCCATCTGTGCGGCAAAGGTAAACATTCTCTGCTACACAGTGGTCAAATGCGTTTATGTTAGGGAAGCAGCATAGTACAACTCAGAAATAACCTCTGGAAGCAAGACACTTCTATCAATCAAATATCCAATTTTAATTTAATATACACAGTCATCCCTTGGTTTCTTCGGGGAATTCGTTGGGGGGGTGGGTACCAAAACTTGTGGTTTTCCAGTACAATGGTACAATGGCATAGTACCTCCATGTAACCCGTGCACCTCCATGCACACCATCCCAGATATTACAAACCACACCATTTATAACACTTAAGACAATGCAAACGCCTGTAACAACTGTTACACTGTATTGTTTAGGGAATAATGACAAGGGACAATGAATATATGTTCAATAGAGATGCAATTGTCTTTCCCATGTTGGATCTGAGATTGCCTGATTCCAGGGACATAGAACCTACTGATTCAAGAATATTGGCTTATGATCCCAGTGCCAGCCACCGAGTGGAAGCTACTATTACAGTAAGATGGAGGTCACAGGCTGGACACACAGAGGCAAGAATGCTGTCTGACCAGCCACCCCCAGCGCTCAGGGAACCTGCCTGGTCAGAGACAGGACAGTGACCTGGCCAGGACACCAGCCAGCAAGGGCCTCCTGGAGCAAGAAAGCTGGAGGTGCAGAAAATGGTCCACGCACCCACCTCACGGAGACTCGGGGAAGTACCCAGGAAAGGAGACTGGAAGGTCAGGTGAGGCTTCATAGTTCTATCAGATTCACAGGCAACCCTGGGGGCTTAAGCCTGATTAGGTCTCCAAATTAGGTAGGCAATCCTTTGGCAAGAACCTGGAGCTTGTGTGGAGGGATGCAGCTGGAGATGCTGCCACTCAGGAGGGTGAGAAGGGAGCTCAGTACACCACAGACTGGAGACCAGTCTGAGCAGCAGAGGAAGACTCTGCTGCAAAAAGAATGAAATGAAGTGAAGAGAATCTAGCACTGGCTCCAGCTCTGCAGCACGTGACTTTTCGTGCTTTGCTGCCCATAGGTACAGCACGGAGTGACCTGCCGTGCAGACCTCGCCTGCTCTGAGTCCCTTGTGAATGAGCCAGGCACAGAGGGATGAGATTGCTGGTGCAGGGAGAGTTTGGAGTCCCTGGCTATGCCCATTCACACTTTTTCAGGAGTGTTTAGGTGGCATGGGGACTGGTCCTTATGCTGCTGGGTAGTAAAGTGACAAGTTCCCCTGGCCCGGGCCCAGGTGCCCTTCTAATTGCTGAGATTATTTGCATGTTGGTCTTCAATGATGTGTTTAAAATATTCATCCCATTAACTGATGGAGGCAAAAATTCACTTTTGCAAATGTAAGACAATGTCATGGTGACTCTCTGGGTATCTTTTTTCGAAAACATATCACTTCAAATTCTATACCCTTCCTCCCTTGTAAGGGAAGAAGGAGAATTCCACACATAACAAGGTGGAAGATTAAAACATTTTTTTACCAGAAGAGCAATGTCATTTTAGCCATAAGAAAAGAAACAAAATAAGTTGGTTCATAAGTTATGTGCCTTGTCCTCCCTCCAGCTTAATATTTATGAACCTTAGAACAGTCTAGGGGTTTTATTATTGCTATATTTAAAGGTCTCTTGTATCAGTCAGGGTTTTACTAGAGAAACAGATATAACAGAAGATATACAAATGTACAAGAAATTATAAGACTGGCTTATAACGGTCAGCCACAGAGTTGGATGAGAAAGCACTCAGAGGGCGTCTGCACGCTGGAGGTTGAAGGGTCCAGTCCAAAGTCTGGAGCTCACTGCAGTGTCTGTGCGAATCCACATCAGGAGGCTGATGGGCCTGTGACAGAAGCCTGAAAAGTCCACACCAGAAGCAGGGAGACCATGTCCAAGCAGAAGGTGAAGACTGGAGCATCTCCAAAGAACCAGCAATCAGTCCTTCCTCGTTTCCCCTTTATTGTAAGCAGCACCCCCTACGGGTGTTGCCCTCACACCATCTCTGTGCCCTCCACTTGCACAAGCTCAGGATGTTTAAGAAGTGAGGACCCTGGCCCCCTGGTGAGTCACTTAGTTAAACTTCTAAACTTCTCAAGTTGACACAACAACCAACCCTTACACCTCTTAACTGAAAACACCTTCAGCAATGAGATGCCACCCTGGATAAGGGCAGACACAGTTGTGTTCCTGCCATCAGCCGTCACTGTTGCTGGGTCTTTACCTTCACCATCTCCAGCTCACACTAAACCTACATTTTCCAGGCCCAGTTGGGAGTCGTGCCATCAGCAGCCCCTGGAAGCCCCGCTGTTAGCAGCGGCCCCTAGGGTATAAATCAGGCTGAATGCCAAGTTCAAGTGAAGTTACAGAGGAGCACAGATCAGTGTGAACTGTAGCTATTTTCTCTCCAGCTTCCACGAAGTGACTGTGCTGATAACGAATGCTTAGCCTTTGAAAATAGTTTGAAGAAGAAAATGCAAAATAGTATTTAAAGATTTGTTTTAAAAACGCCTATCCCCTCTGTATTTAAGAGCACTTGTCCCTTTTATTTTCATAAAATGTATCTTATTTTAGAGCGCCTCCTGCTCTGAATCTGCATACATTTGTTAACAGAAGCGCATAAGCACAGATTAGTGGCACTGCGTAGAGTTACATTTGCTTAAAGTACACTGGCTGTTTGCGTGAAGGGCATAGTGTGCATGTGTTGTTCACAGTCGGCCTCAGCTTTTAATGTGGAATTTGTCACACTCAGCTGGGAGGAAGGTGGACCTGTCAGTAGAGGGTAGAGGTGGTGGCTCCTCTCTCTGAGATGCCCCCCAGCCCGGATGGCTCCTGAGGCCCTGAATGCACGTCAGGATTTCAGAGTTTGAAGAGGAGAGTAGTAAAAACAAAAAAAAGTCGGGGGCAAAATGGAAACCAGCAGCCCAGAGAAAGGTGATACCAAGGGCATCTTGGGAGGTTGACCCACTCGTCCTGGGCAGGGTTGTGGGGGGCAGAGCTGGGCTGTCTGGCAACAGAGAGAGAGGGAGAGCAACCCAGCAGCGCACTGCAGCTCTGCACCCCTGCACCCTGACGCTGGGGCCTGGGGTCCACGAGACACCTGTGGCCAGTGAGCTCTGGAGCCCAGATGCTGTAGGGTTTGCACTCCCTGGTGGAACCAGCAAGTCTGCATCCTTTCTGAGTCTGACAGGCCCCTTCCTTCCCACCCTCCACTGCTTTAACCTCAGCACTGACACACACAGCAAGATCGGAGCCATTTGTACCAAGTCCCACAGAACCTCTTCAGGAAGCGGGGATCTGGTGACGGTTTGAGCTTTGAACTTGGCTTCATTCAGGAAGACCTTTCCTCTGTGCTGCTCTTGGAACAAGTCATAGGAGATGTACTACAGGCTTTGGGCTACTTCCTGGCAGCTAAAGTCAGGAGGAACATCTACATTTCCTGGGACCCAGAATGGGGGAGTCAGCAGAACAGGCTTCTGAGCAAGTCACCACTTGTGTAACTCCAAGTGCGATGGTGTAGAAAGTAGAAAAACCAAATGCAAAGCTGACCAGATTTGGGATGATTCCCCATGACACAGACCCTGAGAATTCCCGAAGACATTTTGGTAAGACATTCACTAACAAAAGAGAATGGACAGCATAGCCACAGAAGAAACAGGAAGGGTTATTTTAAACCAGATGAAAGCATAACATTCCCTCCTGAAGCAGGCACAAAAATTGTGTTCCATTTTCCTACCTACACAGAGTGAGGACCTTTTGTTGAAGTATTAATTGAAGGAAATTAGCCATTATTCAGTCTTTTCTTTGGGCAGTAGTGGCAGGATTGCCTGTCGACAAATACCTGTTTTCATAACATAAGAGCTAGTAAGTGTGAACATGAAATATCGGGCCATTTGAGCCTTTGTAGACATCCCCGTCCCTTCGGGAAGAGGCGTAAAGGCAACCTACTTCTTCACAAAGCAGATGCAGCTCGGAGAGCAGAGGAGACACCAGATATGAAACAGATATTCAATCTCATCCAGAGGATCACAGGTCTGCACTTGACTCCAGCATAACCACCTATGCATATTCATTAGGTGGAGAGAGTCTCCATCCAGATGATTGTTTTGAAACACAAACGAGCCTTTATGGAGAACATATGGTAAGGTGAGTGTATTGCTTCTAGGTGGAAATTTCTTTCCAGTTATTTCTTGGGAAATCTGTTTTTTTAGAATCCCAAGTTTGGATGAAAAACAGGAAACAGGAGAGAGTAGTATATTCCCCTGTGGAAGTTAAGCTTACGGTTGTCTGTCCACCCAGAGGCAGGCATGGGTGGAGAACCCACGGACACTGAACCAGGAAGTGACTTTGGGGCGGGATGGGTTTCAGGGAGGAGATCAGACAAACGTGCTGGGATTGGGTTCTTCTGCTCAAGCCTAGGGCTGCTCCGGGCAAGTCTTCCCACCAAGAGCCCTGTGTTGACAAGCTCACCACATGGCGCACTTTACGCTGCACGTGACAGCTGGGAAAGGAGTGTGGAAAGCAGCCGGCCCTTCAGCTGGGAATGTTGACACCTGTTCTGGGCCATGCTGCCGCCGGACTAAAGAGGTCCAGGTTTTATTTCACACCCGCATTGCTGGTGTTTTTTAGTGCTTGCATACTCAGCCCGTGCAGCAGTTATTTATTTACTTACAGAAGAAATGCACAGGGATGGCTGAGGAATACGGTGACCAAAAATCAGAAAGGAATCTGAATTACCAGAGCAATAGCATTCCAAGGAGCACAGCCTAAGTCAGGGCAAGTACACAAAACACTGATATCTTTTTGAAAAGATATGAATAAAAGGAAAGAAAAGTTTTTCTTTTTTTGCTTCTGGAATATTTGTCACAAACAAGGTCAAAACTATGTGATAGAACAATCAATGTTCTGTTTTAATATTTCATTTTAAGAATAACTTGTGAATACTGAGTACCTTTGGTGTCATTTTTTCAATTTGAAAAGTTTTTATTAAGTTATTTGTGTTAGTGTTGTTTTCTTTTCATGTTTTCTATTGTCAAATACGTACATCAGATAGACACTACTTTTCTATGACCTTGAAATATACAATCTGGTCATAATCACTGGTTTATAGTAATAATAAGGAACCATTTATCATGTATATTTTAATAGAAAAAAGTAGAGTTTTAGTTTGAGAAGATTATTGTGTTTATTATTAGGTAGGTAACCAGTGATTATCTTTTAAGGTATAGGGTTATGAAAAAGACAGTGTAATCTGATTTTAGAAATTCTTGTGCATTTCAGGGTTATCTGATGTCTCATTCCAAATTCTAAATATAGACTTTTCTAAGATTTATGTATTTTATGAATTTAAGAACATTAAATAAGGGGACTTATAAAACTCTCAGTCTGATTATAAAAGAGAATTTACTCTGGGGTTTAAACAGAGGAATAGGTAAGAATTTAAGTGAAAATGACTTATAATTTCTTGGATTCAGCTAAAAATATGTGTTCTTCGAACTCATGACATTGCCACACACTTAGACAGTAGTTTATTTCTTCATGTAAAGGTGGGGTCTTGGGGGGAGACACAGCTCTGTAGAGCTCTTGCTGGATAGGAAGGAGTGCCTGGGTTTGATCCCTAGCTCTGCAAAAATATAAAAATAAAAATAACATCCTGTCTGCTCTGAGTTGCCTGGGACGCAAGCTGAACCAGAGCGCCTGCCACAGCTTGGCCTGAGGATGCCGTTATGAGGATCCAGATACGAGGACGTCTAAGGATCCTGAAGTACAGCCCTCTCTGGGCTTCACGCCCATGATGCGGAGAGGTCAGTCCTGAAAAAAGTTTCATGTGCGCCTTTTAGGGCACAGAGTCAACCCCAGTGAAATTCGGAGAAACTTAAAAAGTAGTTGAGAGAGACATATTGGCGAGCCAGAGCTCTGGTTGCTTGACTGAAAAGTGACCCAGACATCTGAAAGTGAGGAGCGGTCTCTGGGCACCAGCTATGGCTGTGAAATCTCCACAATTGCAAATGGGGCTGTTTTTCTCTGAAAAGACATCTCAGAGCCTGAAACCAGAGCCCAAGGGCGAGGGAAGGGCTCAGGGAGCCGCTGGCTCAGGCCAGCCGGAGCAGGGGTGAGGGCTGCTATAGCTGAGCCGGTGCAGGTGGGTCCTCCCTGTCCTGAAGGTGACATCTCCCCTTCACAGCTCCTCTCCTCGCTCCTGTCACACAGGCGGGAAGCTGGGAGCCCCGCTCTGGTTTAGGGTCACCTACACCCAGGGGGACATGGGTTCCACAGGTGGAACGACGTAGCCGACGCAGACTGGCAGGTCTCCGAGAGGATAGGACTAGGGCACAGGTGGAGTTAGCATGGGCAGCGCAGGACGATGCCTTCTGGGTTGTGGCTTGCTCGCTCATCCCCCGGGAGGTGACGCTGCCCCTTTGTGGAGAAGAAGTGGCGCATGGTGGGGTCTCGTTCACCCTCTTCCTTCTGAGCTGACACTGGACCAGGGAGACCCGCCGTGGGAGTGGGGCCCTGAGGGTTCCTCCCATGGCTTCCTCCCATGGCCTTGTGCAATGTGGAGCGTGGGTGCCAGAAGTGGAGTCTGAGCTGCTCCAGAGCTCCCGGGGAGAATCTCAACTCCGGTGGCTGGGGAGGACTCACTCACCTGGGAGGGCTGGGAGGACTGCGTGCTTCCCAACTCCAGGTGTGCGGGGATCGGCCTGGACACTGGCAGAGGTCCCTTCCCTGTGCTTCATCCACCATTCACGTTTCACTCAGCAAATACTCACCCCTCACAGCCTCCTCAGTACCTGAGATGGTTCAGATGCGAAGCAGCCCCGGGCCCAGGTATTGAAGCTAGTGCCCCGCCTGTGTGGAGCCTCATTTCATGCAGTGTCTGCTGTAAGAAGCCTATCTCTGAATACAGCGGCATCCAGATGTGAGTGTAGGGTGTCAGGGCTTCCAGATGTGAATCTAGGGGGATGCTAACCCCGCTCTTCGAGTCTGTGTGCATGGTGCTCAGCCTGATGCGCCTAGGTGGAAAATAGCAAAGGGACAAGAATGAGTCAGAAACGCTCAGTTCTCAGCAGCTGGGGAGAAGGGAATCAGCACGGAGGGTTGGAGGAGGGCTGAGAAGCAGGAGGAAGGTTGGGGGGAGGAGGCTTCCTGGAGTCAGGGGGCGCAGTGGCCCAGGAGGTCGCTGCTGAGCAGAGTCAGCTGAGCGCTCACAATGCCCATGAGAACATCCAACACCCACGGTGACCGCAAGGCAAGGACTGAGGCTTGACTGAGTGCAGGGTCTGTGCTCCGTCTACCACAGTGCCCCAGTCCCAGGAGCCGAGGCTCATCTCTGCATGCTGATAATAGAATGAGTAAGTGGCTCACCTGGCCTGGAAAATCACCTGATTTCCAAGGCTCACCGTGAAGTGAACATTCAAGGAGCCTGTGTGACGTGGACCGCAAACTGAGACCAGCACAGGTGCCTTTGACGGGGCCTTGGGTCCTGTGGGTCATGGAACAGGCAGGGTTTCAGCACAGCTCATGGCCCTGGGCTCGTCATCACCAGAGCAAATGGTCCCCATGGAAGTAGTGCCAGTGGCCACCTGACAGCCCAGGGGCATGTCCTGGGACCCCAGCATGGAGGAGGCCCCCAGAGCCAGCCCTTGCTGGTGGAGCCCGAGCATCGGTCAGGCCGTCCCCCGGAGGAGCGGTGCTGGATGGCTGCCTGATGGAAACTCTTGGTTTGGAAATGAATTAAGGACTCTGTGACTTCCAGCTGCTACCATGAAATCCATGCGGCTGCACACGGGACCGGGATGTGAGAAATGTCAGCCTGCTTCCAGGCTGGAGATTTATTTGAGTTGACACTGTCTGCCACGGTGCTGTTTGTGCCTTCTTAGGTGTTTATTGCTGCTATGCTTCTCAAGTCCCAAGCAGACACTGCACCGAGCACCTCTGCTGACTGCCACGGAGCTCGGCAGTGGGGTCAGGGGAACGGGGTACCGTGTCCACACCTGATTTAGTGAGGTACACATCAGAAGGTCAATTTGGTCCTGCCCTTCTTTCTTTCTTCGAGGGGGCTCAGTCTTCACAGGAAGCACCTCTGCACCGCTGTTCCAGGTTTTCAAATGACTTTCACCACAGTCATCAGCTCTGTGATTATCTCTGCTTCTCCCACACCTGGTCTTTGGAAATGATTTGCCATCTGGTCAAATCCTGAGTAATTATAACAACTTAATGGCAGGATGAAATACTGTTCGTTAAGAGACTTGATAGTCTCTTCCAAGAGTTAGGCAGCATTAAATTGAGCTCTGCCATTACCTCAGGAAATGTGTTTCCTTCGTAGACTCTCAGCACATTGCTCTGGAGGGGCTGCGGGGGTTCTTTGGTGTTATTCTTTCCCTGCATGTGTCTGGAGAGAGTGAGGGCTTCTCCTGAGGTCACTCATATTATACGTGCTCAGTGTGACACAAGAAGCACTCCACAGCTTGTGTGTGACAAGCATGAACTTGGGTCACACTCAGTCACCCTTCCTAGGATCACACAATGGAAGAAATGCTCCCTCTTTTCCTGCAGTGTTCAGGATGGGTAGTTCATGCAGAGCATTTTGCCGTGAGGAGCAGGACCCACCTGATGCACTTCACAGCAGTGTGTACGCTGGCTGGAGGCTGGTCCCATGGCAGAGGTGGCCTAGCACTGTGCTTGGGACCGTGTCCCCTGGAGCCACTCCCAACCAGACCGGGATCCGCCGTTCCCTGGCTCTGAATTCTTGGTTGGGGCAGGGTTGAAGTCTCTTCCCCACTGGTGTTGCAGACTTACAGTGACCACCTGGTAGGACCATGACGAAGACCACCCAGCCAGAAGTTCCGAGCTCAGACCAGTGCCCGGCACAGAGCCCTGTAAGTGCTGCTGGTGAACATGACCATGGGAAGCCATGTGTCCTTAACAGGAATGCAAACTGCCTGTGAGTGCTTACAGCTAGGTGTCCTCCCCAGCCTCGTGGGTTCCTGGGTGGGACTTGGTGGGGTGGTCACCAGGGTGTGATACTTGTCATTGGATCCTGGGAGGTGGATCCTGTAGCCTTGCCTGGGAGGTGGATCCTGTAGCTCCTGCCCACTCACTGGGTCCCAGCAGCTGCCTTGTCCTCCTCAAACTCAGTCCCCAGCGCAGCCACAGTGGCACCAGCATGGCTTTGCAGAATGAAACTGTTACATAAGTGCCACACGCCTGTGCAGCTTTCCAAGAGGCCCATGTGCAGGATGTCGTAGCTCCCAATGATGGCTTAAAGGGAAGCTCGTCTGTCGTCAAAAGCACCACATCCAGTCCTCAGGAAACAGCAACCGAAAAGACAGACCGGGCTCAGCCCGTGTCTCCATGGACCCCTGCCTAGGAGCAATGGTGGGGAACCCAGCCTCACTGTGAAGTAACAGTGACAGTGAGGCAGTCAGACTGCAGAGACATGAGCAGCTAGGGAGGTCGTGGAGATGGGCTCCTGTCTGCCTTCCCTTCTGGCATTTTCCCCAGAACAGCTCTCCCATGGAAGAGTGCATGGTCACACAGAGCAGCACAGACCAGAAGATGGTCGGTATGCTGATGGCCTCTGCTGGTTGATGCATTGTGTCAACTTGAGAAGTTTAGAAGCTTAGCTAACTAACTCAGCAGTTCTATATCCTGGGGTGTAGAGGACATGCCCTTATTGCTCTAAGTGTTGTTCATTGTGTCAATTTGAGAAATTTAGAAGTTTAACCAAGTGACTCAACAGGGGGCTAGGATCCTTATTTTGTAAATATCCTGAGCCTGTGCAGGAGGAGGGCACTGAGATGATGTGAGTGCTACACCCGCCTGAGGGTGGGTGGCCTGCATGCAGTATAAGGGAGGGAAAGACGCTTGCCCTCCTCTCTGTGTTTTCTCTTGTTGCTTTTGCTGTCTTCTGCTTCTTTGAACTGTTGCTCATCTGCCATGACACCCTGCGTTGCACCCAGTTAATTACATACTAAAACCTCCACAGACTGTGAGCTAAATAAACCTTTCCTTTCTTAATTTTTGGTGTTGGATATTTTGTCTCAGCAAAGAGAGAAAAGGAACCAAGACAGAGTTTGGTACTGAGCAAGTAGGCTCATTTCTGTGACTCTCCCTGACTATGCGGTTCAAGAACCTTTGGGAATGGCTTGTGGGAAGAGTTTGGAAAGGTTCAGAGACGTTGTCTGAAAGAGTAGAGCTGGAACACGTTAGGCTGTTCTGTATGGGAGAGCCTGGTCAGAGTTCAGAAGACCACAAAGCTGATAGAAATCCTGCCAGTAAATGTCAGGCTCAGGAGGACTGCATTTGCTGCTGGATTCCAGACAACGTGTTTTATGGTTTGGCAGAAAGTTTGTCTGCATTTTGCTCATGTCCAGAGACTGTCTGGGACTGATTAAGGACAATGGACTAATTAATCTAGCAGAAAAAAATTTCAAGGCAGTTGAATGTTGAGGTGGTGGTGTAGCTTTTGTTGGGGGCTTTTAGCCAGATTTATGTTGAGAATCAAGAGCAAAGAGCCCAGCAGGATGATTTAAAATGTTGCGAATTTGGCCAGAAAGGAAGCTCCAGTGAAGCCATGGACTATAAAGGTGGAGCTGAGGAGATCTCAATTGCTGAGAAGGAACAGGATAATAGAAAAGGTGGCCTGAGGGTATCACAAGAAGCAACAGGTGTTCACCCTCTACAGCCTCAAACCTGCAAAAGTGAAAGACTTTGCTTTGAGAAAGCCCCAGAGCACCATGTTCCAGAATGGCAGCAGCATAGAAAATTTATTCTTCAGAATTGGATTCAGAGTGCCCAGTGATCCAGGTGCTTGACTTCTACAGCTAAGAGACAGGGAAACCTGGCTACTGCTCCCGCTGGCAGCAGACCTTGGCATCATCCATGTGGTGCAGGTTTTAGGTCCATGCAGAATGTAAGAGTTATGGGGTTAAATAGGCTTCCACCTTGATTTCAGAAGACCTGGGACACCACGCAGTGTGTCCCTGAGAGAGCAATGTGTGAAGCTGTGAGGGTGAATCCAAAGGTGCAGTGGAGACTCCAGAAATTTGGAGAAGCCAGGACTGTGGATCATCTAAGGAAAGCTGCAAGGAGGGAGCAAAGTGGGCCTAGGAGAGAATCTGTGGGAGCTGTAACCACCAGAAGTGCCACAGGAGTAGAGTCACTCAAGTCCTTTGGAGCTCACAGTTTGCCACAGATTGTCTCAGCTGCTGGATGTAGAATTATAGGATTTAATGTTTTCCCTGCTGGATTTTGGATTTGCTTTGGTACCAATTCTTTGTATCCCGCTGTTTGTAACTTTTGGAATGGTAATGTTTATTTTGTGCCATTGAAGGTTGGAAGTGTTTAACTTCGTTTGTACAGGGGCTTGCAGTTCAGAGTTTGCCTTACATCTTGGAGGAGACTTGGGACTTGGATTTTTCAGTAATGCTGAAACTGTTAGGAATTTGGCAATTTTTAGAGATGGACTAAATGCCTTTTGCATAAAGGGATGTGTGTAAGTCTTTGAGGGGTCAGGGGCAAAATGTTGTGGTTCTAATGTAATATAATGTTGATAGACTATATCCTGGTTCTTAAGGATCGTTACACTTGTGTTATAACGTTCAAGTTGCAAAATGATAAGTATAAGTACGTCTTTGTATCTAGAAACAGGTTTAAAGAATTGTGCCTGGTTATCAAATTGACAAGGGGTGGATTATAATGGTCGATGCATTGTGTCAACTTGAGAAGTTTAGAAGCTTAACTAACTAACTCAGCAGTTCTACATCCTGGGGTGTAGAGTACATGCCCTCATGACTCTAGGATGTTATTCATTGTGTCACTTTGAGAAATTTAGAAGTTTAACCAAATGATTCAACAGGGAGCTAAGGTCCTCATTTTATAAACATCCTGAGACTGCAAGAGGTGGGCATGGAGATGGTGTGAGTGCTCCACCCACTTGAGGGTGGGTAACCTGCATATAATATAAGAGGAAAAGAGGCTTGCTCCTCTCCCAGCTTTTGCTCTTGATACTTTTGCTGGCTTCTGCTGCCTTGAGCGGTTACCCCCTCACCATGCCACCCTGACTTGGAGTGCCAATTACAGACTGAAGCCTCCACAAGCTGTGAGCTAAAGAAACCTTTCCTTGTTTAACTTTGGGGGTCAGACATGTTATCTTAGCAATGAGAGAAAAAAGTAACTAAGGCACGGCCGCCTTGCATTCTTGACACCAGCTGAGAGATGGGATGTCCTGGGTAATAGTGTGTGACCCAGCTCCCAAGGGCAAATCCTGTTTCTACTGCTTTCCAGATGTGCAGCTGTCAATTTTCTCCGTGTTTGTGCCTCTGTTCCCATTTGGGAAGTGAGGACAGTAACAGCATCTCTCTGCAGTGATGGATGAGGCAGATCTGTGGAAGAGGTAAGGTGAGGATGCACAGCACCGGAGCACAGGAAGCACCCAGTGAGCCCAAATGTCCTGTCTGTGCTATCGAGGCGCTGACTGTGGAGGAGAAAGCCTGGCGCCAGGCAAAGTCACCCAGGATCACCTCTGGAATGTGCTGCACCCACGTGTGGGCCACTCTGCGTGGACCCCAGCCCCAGACATAGATACAGCGATGATGGTGACACGGTGATGCAGGGCAGGCAGTGGAGTTGCTGGTGGAAATGGTTGATTAAAGTTGCAGGGAAAGTGCTAACGAGTCACAGTGCTGGTGGAGTTGTCCAGAGAGGGGGAAATGCAGCCAGAAAGCTGCAGAAGGGCGTGAGGGAGAAATCCTTACGGAGGGAGATGCAGTGTAAGTCGTGAGCCACAATTTAGAAGCCTGAGGTTTGCACCTCCTTCCCACTCATACCTTGTACACAGGCACTTTGCTAAGAATTTAGGGCAAACTTTCATGCAAATAGAAAGATAACAGAGCCAGAAGACGTAGCAGTGATGCGCCTGAGCATTTGATTATCTTCCTGCAAAGCAGGTGGAATGGTTTATAGTCAAGCTGTTTGGAATTAGGACAAACCACACTGTCTCTCACTGAGCCTAGAGGTCTCTCTCCTAGAGTGCCGAGTAACCTCGTCATAAATTAGTGATTCTTTCAGAAATGCCCTCCTCGGTGCTGACTCTGAATAATGCCATGCTGTGCCTTTTCCTATCAAAGCTCAGCTGATGCCCAAGACAGAGAAATTAGTTGTTTTTACCGTAATCTCCACTTATGAGATCTCTGCTATGACATTCTGTGATTCTTTTAAGGCAAGAAATGCTTTGGTTAATTCTTTAATTAATTCAATAAATCATTAATTTATTGATGTTTTTTAATGAAAAAAATTTCATTTTTTTTCTACATGTGCAAATGGAATGGCTCTCAAAGACTTTCACAGAACCGTCTGCCTCAGACTCCCCAGGTGCCTGGGCTAAAGCCATACGGAAGGAAATCTACTCTTAGTTCACCAGAGCAGGACCTCAGGCACGTAGCAGTTTAGGAACAGCAGCGTATTAGAGAACAAAACAAAATACAGCACCCATGAGTCTCCTGAAGCCCCAGAGAGACAGTGTGGGAGAACTCGGAGCAAGTCCTGGCGCCAGGAGCCGGGACCAGCAGTGAGTCTTGTCTGCATTTCCGCAGCAGCAGCTCAGCCTTGTAGCCCTGTGACTGTGTCTGTGAGGAGCAGGCCCTGGCCCCCTCCTGAGGGTGACAGTCACCTTCCTGCTGCCAAGAGCAGCACACACCCTGGGCCCTGCCTGCCTGGCATTGATCTGTGGCTTTAGAAACGGAGGACAAAGGGTCCCCTCATGTCCACAAGTGTCCTAAAGGCCAGGAGAGTCTGCACCACCACAGATAAGAGCTGCTGTCCCGCCCTCAACACAACAGCGGAGGTGACCTGCAGCTGTTCTCTTGGGTCCAGCAAGGCAGCCTCTCCGCTTAGGCAGGTGCGTGGATAAAGCCTGCTCAGACAGACACGTCCCGGGGAGAAGCGTCCGTGCTGCAGTCAGTCATTCTGAGTAATTCACGGTTAGAAATAGGGAAAACAGCACTTGACCTGGGGTCACTTGCCAAACTGCCACTGGAGACACCTTTCTCCTGGCCCTGGTGGGCCTGGCCAGTGGGTTTCCCACTCTGCTCCCTGACATCCTCCAGAGAGCTGGGAAATGGGAGCGCAGATGGGAGAGGGAGAGGGGGAGGGAGAGGGGCGTCTGATCAATGCTGAAGACAGTGACTGCGGTGGAGTAAGTGGGAGTTATGCCCGGGGTGTCTTACCATCAGCACACACAGGTATAACCAGAGAGCAAGACCCAGTAGGGAGTGTGTGTGTGTGTGTGTGCGCGCGTGTGCGTGTGTGTGTGTGTGAGTGTGTGTGTGTAGCTGGGGGAAATCCAAACTGTGCCTCCTACCAAGACACCTAGAAATGCCAGATCAGTGCAACAGATGCACTTTTAACTCCAGATGAGCCGAGGAGGAACAAGGGGAACCCCCTGGGGACATAGGCAAGGAGGAAACGCCGAGCCACAGTGCTCAGTGCAGCTGCCCTGGGGTGCCACAGAGCCTCTGGGGCACGGACTGATGGCCACCACAGATAACCGTGAGCCCAGGCAGGAGCAGAGAACTCTGCCATGGGCCCAGGCCACAGAGGGGATGGTAACCTCCAGTGGAGACCCTGAAATAAGAAGAAATTGTTCATCGGTAAAGGGGGAAATTGTGGAAGCTTTGCAGTCACGGCTTGTTTGGCTATGCAAAGCCTTATCCATAGCCTCCCCGAGAATCTGTCTGCACAAGTCTTCCATAAAGACAGGCTTTCAAGGGTTCCTGGCAACTGGGGACTGTGTGCACCCAGCTTTACAGTCACCTAACCCGTTTCTGTGAGAACTGATCTTTAGAGGCTGGTCTTCCCCGGATAGGCACTGTCCCAAGGCAGAGAGCGGCAGACCACTTGACACTACCGTGACAGTTCTGTGGTGCCGCTGCCCTCAGCACCCACCTCTCTCAGAAAGAGAAGGGGAGGGATGGCAGCTAGGAGGCTGGCAGCATCGGGCCTCACCCAACCTGCAGGGTGACAGCCATTGCAAGTAGCAGTTGGTCTGCCGGGTCAGCAAAGCTCGCACCTCTAGCTGTCCATCCTCATGCAATGGTTCTGCTTTGTGAATGTGCACTTCAGTTGCACAAATTAGAGATCTTTGTTAACCGTCTGATTGACAACCAGCACAATCGCAAGGCTGGACCCTGTTTACCATACAGCCTGACCTCAGTGCTGACCAGAGTTGGGGTGGGACAGATCACAGTGGGGGAGAGGACTGGGGCCACTGCTGCTTATGGACCCCTCCCGCACCACAGGGGCACCTCCAGGGGCTCACCCCAAGGAAGTTATTGGAAATCAAAGCAAACCCAAGCAGCTTTCATATGTGTAGAAATTAACCTGCAGTATCCCACAGACACACTGATTTCTGGACCTTTTACTGTGGCCACCACTCTGAGAAGGAGAAACGAGAAAATCACGTCCTTCCCTTCCATCTGTAATTAAAGCAGTTAGCGTGTGGCAGCGAGAGCGTGGCCCTCTTGGCAGATTTGAGAAGGAAGGCTGGGTTAAGTCACGTCTCCGACAGGAAGTCCTGCTCGATGACAGGATACCTTTTTCCTGCCTGAGAAAATGACACTTCTCAGAAATGTGTAAAGACACAAACCATCACAGGGAGTCGCTTTCCTAGTAATTGCTGTCTTTGTGAGAGGTCAGCTGAACGACTTTTAATAGACTCGTTGTAAAGTGGGGAGGGTGACCGAGCTCAGGCTGAGGGATTTAGGAAGGGCGCCCCTTGTGGGATCTTTCAGTAGTGCACTGCTGATTTGCACAAGCTAAGCTGGAAAGAAAAGTATTAGAAAAACAATATAGAATATAAGGCGAGGAAGCAAATTTTCTTGCTCTCCCTTTTTGTAGATGTCACCAGAGGCTGTTTGAGGAAGTGTTGCTACTTTTGTTTAAGATGTTGCACCATTTCTAAAAATTCTCGATTATGTTTCCCTTAGCGCAGGATTTTATACAGCCTTACAACCACTCTGACAAGACTAGAAAGCAATTTTCAACTACTGAACACTCTTATAACAGTATTCATACTTCTGCCTCTGTGTGGAGGTTTAAAATTATTTACATTGTTTAATACTTATAGCGTCAAATTCTTATGTAGCTCAGAGGCAAGTGCATGCCAATGCCACAAGGCCAGGGAGAGAACTCTCTCCACATGCTACAGAGGAGGCAGTCCACAGGGCCGTGGTCTGTGGTCAGCATGCGGTCCCCAGGTTCTCCTAAGTGGACACCCACTGTCATCTCCCTGTCACCTGCTGGGTCCTCAGCTCTGAAATGAGGAGAGCACAGTATTCCCTGGAGTTTTGTAAAGGTTAAATGAGATAAGATGTGTGAAGGGCCAGCCTTACAGAACTACTTTTAGTTCTGGGATTTTGCGTGGAAAATAACAGCAAAGGTCTTCAGTAAAGGCCTGCTGACCAGTTGAGATTATCACTGTAGAGGATTATTTCTGAGTAGAGGTGCCCGGAGATGAGAGACCCCTTTACAGAGTTGCACAGACTCACTGGGTTCCCTCAGTGCAGAATTGTGAGTTTGGAGAGCGGGTGCGTCAGTGAGGAGGGGGCGACCTCAGCGGCCCAGGGCTGGCCACGGGCCGGCCCTGCACGGAGGAGGCCTGGGCCATCCCAGCGCCACCTGCTGGAGGAGACAGGTGGGTGTGGGAAGAGCTGCACTCGCCCTTCCCTGGAGGACGCCCTGAGCATGGGGAGAGCAGGCTGGGCCGGCCTCTAGCTGGCTGGTGGGTGAAGCCAGGGTCCCACTGCATTCCCTCTCCTCTCCTAGGCCTGAGCATCGGGGAGTCAGCTCTGGGGTTCCCTCCTGGTGCCCGACCATTCTCGCTTCCCCTATTTCTCCTCCTCCAGATGGCGTGAACCTCGTGGATCTGTCCTTGGGGTTCCTCACTTCTCCGCATCCCCCCACCCCCTGGGGAACCAGTCAGGGGCTTCTGCTTTTATCTTTTTAATTGTTCAAGTTATGTGTTTCAGGTCTAAAATACTCATTTGGTTCATTTATTAATGTGGTGAAGCGCACGTAGAATACAATTTGTCATTTAGTATATTTTAGTTCCTTAAGGTGTGAAATTTGGTTATAATTTGAGATATTGTGTTGCAAAGCAGTTTAATTTCAATTTTGATTGTAATAAAAGCATATGACCTAAAGTTTATCGTCAGAACCATTTCTAATTACACAGCTCAGCAGTTTTAAGTGCATTCACATTGTCGAGCAACCAGTCTCCAAAACTTTTTCGTCTTACAAAACTGGAATCATATCCAGGAAGCAACTCTCCCCTTCTTCCTTTCCATAGCTTCTGGCAATCAACATTCCACTTCTGACTTCTGGGAATTTGACCCAAGTTCCTCAGTCACACAGCATTTCTCTTAGCGTACCTGGCTTACGGCCCGTGGCATGACGGTGGCAGTGTTCACCCGGGCTGTAGCATGCACCGGAAGCTTCTCCTTTCTGAGTCTGAACCACCTCCTGCTGGCTACATGGGCCGCACCCCATTCATCCTTCCTTTTGTGTGTGGACACCTGAGTGTGTCCCCCCTCAGGAGTGATGCTGGTGTGAACACAAGTGTGCAGAAGTTTCTTCCTGGACCTGTTTTGAATGTTTTTGGATCTATGCCCAGAAGTGGACTTGCTGGACCCTACGGCAATCATATTTGATGTTTTGAGGGGCCTCCATCCTATTTCCCATAACTGGACCGTGCTACATTCCCAGCACTTGTGCAGGAACTTTCCTGTTTCTCCAGACCCTGGCTGTGGTGTCAGAGTGTCAACTTGATTGCCATTGAGACCAGCCCTGGGGACAGATGGGACACAATCCTGGGTGCGTCTGGGGGGTCATGGAGACCTCAGGGTCTGTATTTGGTCCTTCTGCCTGTTCTCCCTGGCACTGTCCTCCGCTGTGCTTCCTGGCCACCATGAGCTGAGCAGCCTTGCTCCCCCACACCCTCCCGTGAGGATGTTTCAGCCTTGTAGCAGCCAGCCAGGGACTGAATTCCCCAAAACTGTGAGACAAATGAATATCTCCTCCCTCAAATCGTGGGTACTGGCTACTGTGTCCAGAAGCAGCAAAGTAACCAGTGCAGCAGAGAGCGGTTATTACGCTCTATTTTGTTGTTCCATGTTTTGATGGTAGCCACTGCAGGGATTGGGGGTTGCAACCCGTTCTGGTTTCAGTTTGCATTTCTTCAGCAATTTGTGATATTGAACATCTTTTCTTGTGCATTGTGTACCCTCTTTGGAGAAAGGTCTGTGCAAACCCTCTGCATCTTTTTTAATCGGGTTATTTGGAATGTTTTGCTGCTGAGTTGGAGTCCTTTATATATTCTGAGCATTAATTCCTTGTCAAATGCATGATCTCAAGTGTTTTCTCCTGACTGTAGGCTGCACCATTGCTGTGCTATTTTTAGGACACCAGAGTTCTAAATTTTGGTCTAATATAATTTGTTTACTTTTAATTCTGTTTCCTGTCCTTTTGGTGTTATATCCAAGAAACCACTGCCAATCCAATGCTGGGAAGCACTTCCTCCTTTGCTCCTGGGAGTTGCATAGTTTTGGGTGTACGTTTGAGTCAGGCCTTTGATCCACCTTACGTTGTCTGTGTGGTAATGCAGAGCCCAGTGTCATTCTTTGGCTGATGTCCAGTTTTCCATACCATTTGTTGACAGTATTTTTCCCACTGGATGGCTTTTCCCCACTGTGTAGAGAACCTTTGTCTCATTCCATTTGCAAACTTGTCTGTGTCTATGCCAGTATCACACCATGGTGATTGTAGCTTTGGAGTAAGTTTTGGAATCAAGAATTACGGCACTTTTACCTTTTTAATTTTTTTAATTTCAAGGTACTTTCGGCTATTTAGGGCCTCTTGAAATTACTTAGGAAAAATTCTTCCATTTCTGCAGAAATGCTGCTGCAGTTTGTGGGGGATTTCTGGTTCCTCTTCCTCTGCCCAACGTCTACAAGCTGGAACTCCTGTGGCTCTTTCCTGGGAATTCCCACATGTGCTCTCACCTCTGACTGTACTTTTCCTGGGCTCGAAGGCCCACTCAGATGTCTTGGCTTTTCCCCACGTCTGTCTTCTCCCAGACCTGCTCCGAGCCCAAGATGCACCAGCGAATCCCACCCCCAGGTCCCACCTGTGCTGCAGGCCTCCTCTCTGCAACTTGCCTCCTCCCAGTCTTCTACTGACCGTGAAATGCATCACCATCATCCACGTTTCTCAAACCCCAGTCTAGACAAGACTGCCCTCCTCTTATTTCCCAGGTCTGCTATATACACGAGTTTTACTAACTGTACCTTTAGGATAGTTCTTACTTAATCCTAACAGCTCCCTGTATGGCTATGGCCTCCACCCCAATCTAAGCCTCATCAGCCCTTACCAGGGAAACACAGTTCCGTCCCAAAGTTTTCTGGCCTCCACTCCATGGCCTCTGTGAAAGCATTCTGCACAAGGCAGCTAGAGGGCATGGCCTTAAAACCTGAGTCTAATGGGGTGGCTTCCACCCTCACTTTCACCAAGGGACCTGTATGACGGCTGTGACCATGGAAGACCTGATACACGGAGGCTACATCTGATTTCTCTACCTGTATCAAGGAGAATCCAATGTGCTGGAGTGAAAGGGAACAATCACAGCGGATAGACTCAGCCCTGACAGGGAGTCTTCAGTGTAAGGGAGAAAAGCAGCTTTGTGCATAAAGCAAATGGAGAAAGACTCTTCTGCGTCAGAGATGCTCCTACATATATTCAGTGAACACACACCTGCATCTCAAAAGATCTTGAGTACTGTGACGCTCACGAGGCTCCTTCCTGATTTGCTTCATAAAGAGGGGAGGTCTGGTGTCTGCCTTTCCCATTCTTACCTTCCAGATCTGGTCTGTGGTTCTGAGAGAGGCTCTGGAGAGCGACGACAGGACACTCGAGGCAGAGTGGACCCTGATCTATGACCAGGGCTGCGTGCTCTCACCACCATGTAATGAAATACATGACCCGGAAGTGATTTTCTTTAGAGGTGAGATGCTTTCCAGTGGCAGCCATAGTGCTGCCTTGGATGAAGACTCTTGTTGCACTTCAGACTGGTTTCCTAAGCCTTTGATGAGACCCTGAGGATGACATGGAAATGATCCAGACACCACCTTTCACACACTCATGTTTCAAGGGAACAAACAGAGCCCATTCTGTCACACACAGGGATGTGCGGCCACTCTAGCTGCTCCCCGCACAGGAAGCTAGGCCACCTGGAAAGACAGCACAGGGCTTAGCTTCCCCCATCACATAGAAGCAGAAGGTGACACCAGCATCGAGGGGCTTCCGTGGTAACCACAGTGCTGTCCGTGCACCCATTGCTGGGTGCCACCCACACGCTACCAAGGCCTTTGCTGTCCTCATGTCCCCTTCCCTTGGTTTCATCTTTGGTGAAGCAGAAGTAGGCAGACAATACAAGTCAAGAGTGGTGGTCTTCATGGTCTTCCTGTTATGTAAATATATTTAATCTGTCACCTTACATTAATTCACTGGGTAACTGATATTTTTACTTAGTTGTATTGTGAGGTATGTGTCCATATATGTACATGTGTGTATATAAAATTTTCCAGCTGATGGTTTTTTAATGCTATCCTTAGATCGGGGGGATTATAATAAGATCTATAACATAAAACATTTATGAATTAGATGAAAAGGACACTCTAGATAATAGACTTCTGAGACTCTACGGTTCTTCAGCACACTGACATAAGTACAAACTGGTCGAATTGAAGAAAAAGAGTCCATTAATATTCATAAGTTTTGGAGGGTTGAAGATGCTTTCACTCGCGTTATCTTTTACGCTTGATCTCAGCAAGGCTGTCTGTGTGGATCACAGGCACGGAAGGCCCTGCACTCAAGCTGTGCAAGCCTTCGTAACTTGTGGAAATTAAACCCCGTGCCACCCAGCGTGGGAGCACGTGGAGGTGCTCCGTGGTGCACAGTGCAGCATCTCCGCACGCTGCCACCATGCCGTGTGTTCCAGGGGCAGCGGGAGGCAGAGGGGCCCACACGGCAGCCTCGCGCAGCCATGGAGGGGAGGCTGAGGACTGGCCAGCCCCAGCCAGCCACGAAGCAGTCCCCCTGTGCACCTTACTTCACCTCATTCTCCTTCTGCAGACCTGGAAGATGGGTGCAGACAGGGGCCTGCTAGGTGTCTGTCCACAGAGAGCAGGAATGTGAACACCCACTTACCTGACCCAGGCCCAGGCTTTGGCCCCACCCCACGGTTCTGGGATTATATCCTGGCAGTGGGCAGTGCCCTGGTCAAGTGGGTGACCTTGGGGACACCTGCCCCGCATCCTCAGTCACCTGCTGCTCTCAGTTACCTGTTTTGTTGCCACAGCTTGGACCTTGATGCACCTGCAGTTCTGGAAAGTTCCATCTAGAAGTCTGAATTGCTAGTAACGCAGTCACCTCCAAAGCCCAAACTACAGACACCAGCACCTGAGCTTTGAGGCATAAACACCTTCAGTCCACAGCAGGCCCTGCCCTGCCTTGCCCTCTCCCTTGCTGATTATAAAATGTCTAATATTACTATGCAAAATGTTCTTCATGTATTTTATCCTCCCTGAGTTTTCAAGCTACTTTTGTTTGGAAACTGGTCTCAGTGTTTATATGTAGCTGCAGCACCTAGACCAGCACCCATGGACCTCGTACACGCTCACTAAATGTTAAAAATTGTAAATAATGAAATGAGAGTGCTGCGCACTCAGACTTTTTTTTAAATTCAGACTTTTTTTCCATCAAAAGTTCACATAACGAACTTGATTCTTTGGCTGTTGAGGACTCAGGAGCAGGAATCTTCCCCAGACACTGCTGTTGAGTTGGCCCTGGAGCAGGTTGTGGTACTTGCTACTAGGGGGTGAAGCTGAGTGTTATGGTTTATGTCTGTGTGTCCCCCCAGTGCCTCATGCGGACATGGGGCAGGCTTTTAGAGTTTGAGTATGGGTGTGATAGCTGCACTGCCCTGGAGTGGATAGTTTGCATTTGTAAGGGAGAGGAAGAAGCTGCTTGGGGGCATTCCTCTCCCATTCCGCCATGGTGTGTGCTTGCGGCTTAGCTGTGTGCTGCCGCCTGAGCTGTTGCCATGTGCCACTCTGCCTTATAATTTGCCAAGTACGGACTGAAATTTCCACGAACTGTAAGAGAAATAAACCTTTCCTTCCTTAACTTTGGGTGTTAGGTATTTTGTCCCAGCAGCGAGAAAAAAGTAACCAAGACACTGAGGCTCTTTGACCTGAAGCATTTGTGGAAAGCAAGAGTACAGTTTCATCTCATTTCAGTGTCACTATCGCTAGCAATATTTTCCTTATACTCTGTGACCATGATGAGGAAATCTACTGAGTCTGGGCTGGGGGCGGGGGCACAAGGCAGGACCAGGCATTCCTCCAGCTCTGTGAGTCTCTGGCCAGCAGCCAGGGTGTGAAGAAGACATACGGAAGTCATTCTTGGTGACCCTGTGTTCAGTGGAAAGTTATCCAGTCCCCACCAGCTGTCTGGAGTCCTGACAGCTCTCTGGGGGGGCTTATTCACACAGACGCACCCACACACATGCGCACACACACACACACACACACACACACACACACGCGCGCGCATGGCTGTGCATGCCCTGCCTGCTCACTGATTTCCTAGTCATGGCTCTGCACTGAGGAACACACATGGTACCTACACCTGTGGACACCCCGTCCCCGTGTCCCTGCGAGACCAGGCCTTGCTGGCGTTTTTCTCCCTGGGATGTTGCCCACGCGTTCCCTTCTGACAGCCCCAGAAGAGAAGACAGTCGCTTGTCATGTGCTCCATCTTAGTTACTTTTCTCTCATTGCTGGGACAAAATACCTGACACCCAAATTAAGGGAGGAAAGGTTTATCTAGCTCACAGTTTGTGGAGGTTTCAGGCCATATCTGCTAGCTCCCAAACAGGGTAGCTTGTCAGAGGGGCAACAGTTCATGGCTTTGGAATTTAGCAAAACAACAAGAGCAAAAAAGGGAGGAGCAAGCCTCTTTTCCTCCCTTGCATTGTAGCAAGCTTCCCCATCCCCAGGGGACGTGTGGCACTCACACCATCTTCGTGCCCTCTTCTCGCACAGAATGAGGATGTTTATACATTAAGGGCCCCAAGGCGAGGGTGTGAAAACAAGAGGTGCAGGTTTAACAAGCTGTCTTGGAAAAGCCCATCCCCATGACCGCATGAGGCTTTGTGGGGACATCCAGACACAAAGCATGGCACCCTTTTAATGACAGCGGCCCTTCAAGGGTGGCGGTCCTCATTCTTCCTCCTGGAGAGCTTACTGTAGCTCTCTCCTCCAGAGGGGCAGCTAGCTGGGAGAAGCTGAATGTCAATAGCAGAATTGCTGAATGACTGAAAAAGCTTTCATAGGGAAGATTGTGCAGTTAAAGACCTAAAAACCTCAGGAAAATATAATCACGCACGTCTGCAGTTTGGGGTGGGGACACCGTGGGTATTTAATTGTACTTTAGAATGCTCCGTGTGGATTGAAGCCATGAACACTTGAATGGGATGAATCTCTCTCAAAATGTGGCTTCTTGTTCTCTGCAGGGATGTGTGTAAATAAAGGCCCAAATGTCTAACAGGTACTGGGAAATGGGAAGAAAATCTTCAAATGAGAAGGGGAGCAAGGGAGGGGGAGGGGAGAGGAAGGAAGGGACAAGAAAAGAGAGTAGGAGGAGAAAGTGGAAACAGAACTTTGGTAAATAAGGAGAGAAAGAGAGCTTGAAGGGAGCGAAGGAGAGTGGGGAAGAAAGAAGCGAGATATCTCAGTACAGGCGCAAATTCCCTGTGATGAATGTGATCCTTATGTAGACCTAAAACCTACCAATTTAAAAGAAATGGAAACAAGAAGCTAAAGCTGAGAGCCAGGCCCCCTCAGGGCTCCGGGCCCTTTTCTGTCCCAGGCCTTCCCTGCAGGGCAGCGACCCGACAGAGGCCTGGTCAGACTCGAGGTCCGAGTGGCTTCCCCGGTGCTGTCAGGAGACGTGGGCACCACCCTGACTCAGGACATTTTGAAGCAAGTGCAAAAAGCTAGCTTTTGGCTGTAAGTTTAAAGGCTTCATGGGTTTCTGAATTTGTACCATTTTTTGATTTTGAGATCAAAATGATTCATTATGAAATGTGATTTAGAATATCATCTGTTTGGTCAAAATATTTCACACCAGCTGCTGTACTTTTTTAAATGAATCTTTTCTTTCACACCCTCCTTCTGAGCGTTCCGGCCTCCAGTCTCCAGGAATTCCTCAGAGAAGCGTCCCTTCCTGGACAGTTCCTTGTTCTTTCCACGAGCACGTGCTGCGTGACTTACTTGCCCATTGGACCAGCATTACCTAAGTGGCTGTACTTATAACCGCTTTGGTTGATCATAGCGTTAATCCACGTTGCACCCACTGGCTGTGCTCTGTAAAACTTTCCCTGAAAAGTGGAGTCCCTGGCAACCCACTTTTGGGGCCCCTCCTGCCTCTCAGGAGCTGTAACTCTTCCCCTCAATAAATTTTTCCTATTCTTAACCCTTGTTGTACCCATAATTCCTTTTTCGATTTGTGGGAACAGGAGCTCAGCCTGTGTCAGAATCCAACAGGTTGGTTACTGGACCCCCCTATATCACTTGGAGGTCCTGTGTCATTCCCTGCATCAGTGTGAAGACTGAGCCTGCAGCAGTGTGCGGTGCCGATGCGGAGGGTGGACTTTCCTGCAGCGCTGCTTCCCTGTTCACTTCCTCCTCAGTGTGAGGAACTCCAGAGGGCCATGGGACACACACCCAGGTGGAGCTCGCCTGGTCAGCGAGCAGGAGCCTCTTCCTCACAGCAGAGTGAGTGCCGGCAGTGTTTGGTGGAGCTGACGCCGTTCAGGGTGCGGGTCTGGCCGGGTCACGGGGAGCAGGGAGTGAGAGCTCAGCCGTGGTGTCTCGCTGGGCGCGCACTGCTGGCCTTAGCAGCGCAATTCCATTCAAACTGCATCAAATCAAAGTATTCATCATTATTAAAGGAGAAATGATATAGAAACTAGCACAGCAATTCTAAATTTGCTGCAGATTTTAGGGCTGAAATCAGAAGGTGCTGACTGTCTGACCCCTCCAGCCTCAGCCTCTGCTCCCCTTCTGGGGTCTTCCGAGGTGTGAGAAGCCTTCTTCCCCGCAGCCTGGCGTCCTTGCCTGACTCTTGCTGTCCCTCTGCTCCTCCCTGGACACAGCAAGGCGACCCTCACAGGCGCAGCTCTGTCCCTCTGGTGCACCTTCCACTTCCCATCCCATGATGTCCTTGACTGCCTGACCTTGACCCCACTGTGGCCTGTGCCCTTGGCCCTGGCCCGACTGCTCCTGGCCCCATGGGCCTTTGTGGCTGTGGGGGTCAGCTCTGGGGTATCCCAGAGGGCTCTCAGCATCCAGTGGTGCTTCCTGCAGCTCCCGGTGTCATGGCGTCCGCAGAGCTGACCACTGCCAGGAACGACCGCATTATTTGCTTTGCCTCCTCCAGCGTCGTTCATCAGACCTCCCCGCATTGTCAGTTCTCAATGAGCCCCACATCACCGCCCGTTCGTTACCCCGCCGCGGCTGGCAGTGACTTTCCTCCTGTCTGCCTGGCATTGCCCCGGCCAAACCCTCAGGAGTGTCCACAGCTGCAGGGGCTTCTGGCCTAAAATCCAAACGCACCCCTGCCCTGCGCAGCTTCACTTTCCCTGCCGACAGGGGTCCCGCTGGCACGGCCCTGCCCAGCCCCACGGAGCTGCTCCCCACCAGAGTGACCACGCCACAGCGCTGTGTGCAGCTGTGCTCCTCAACCCAGACCTTCCCGGAACGGCCTCCTGCTCCTCCAAACCCATCCGAGCCCTTCTTCCTTTGGGCCCCTGATCACTTGCTCTTCCAGGAAGACCCTCCAGGCCCACCGTGCCTCTGTCCTGGGACGCCTGCTGCAGGTTTCCTGCCTCCTGCGAGGTCTTGGGCTCAAGGGCTCTCTGTGCGTTGCCCCCATCCCCCTCCGGGACAGGCAGACCTGAGTGGGCATTGACCTCATCTCTCTCCCTGGTTATTGACCAATGGGCCTGAACCCTACACAGATTGCAATGTAGTGTATTTATTGCTAAAATAAAATAATAAAAAAACCCAATAAAAATAAATAAATAATAAAAATGAAAAAGAAGGAAGGCAAGGAAAGCTTAACCTAAAAAAATAAGAATAAACTTAAGGTTAATCATCAGTTACAAGTTGTTCGAATAGTTACCTAAATTTCCCATACATTTCAATCCACCAGCACCCTGGGGAGGCGGGTAACACACACCCACTCTGCATCTGACTGCACAAAAACTTTAAGCAGATCTTCGTCTCGAAGTTCACAAGCAAGGAAGCCGCCATGGGGCTCTCTGGCTCTGGGTCTCCTGCTTTGCACCATTATCACTGGATGTCTAGTGTATTCCACATGATAGGTCATTTTAAGAGCTTCTTTATTATTGCTAATAAGATAGTTCCCTGTTTAATTAAACTTGTGGATTTCTACCCCGGACAAGACACTGTGCTCAGCAACAGGAAATGAGTGAATGCAGAAGACAGAGTCTCTTCGGTGGCTGAAAAAAGTGGGGGGATGGCTTAGAGTGGAGAGTGCCCTGGGGACCCCTCGGGGTGTGAAGTGCCAAAGCACACAGAGAAGCCACGGCATCCTCTAGGGGCCTCAGAAAGTCTGCAAGAGGAAAGCTCCGCTGGACCTGAACCTCATTCAAATGGAGAGAAGAGAGAAGTAGCAACACGGACAGCTAGAGGCAGATACAGAAACGGGTAGATGGCAGAGGACAGGTACAGGACAAAGGCAGTTCAGAAAACAGAAGAGCTCCAGGATAAGATGCGTGTGGGTCTGACTTGCATACTGGGGAGACGCGTAAGGCCTCATGGGAAGGGTACCTGGGAGCTCAAATCGTGCAGCACTGAGGGAGTAAACACAGGGGTATGGAGGGTGAGTGGCTGGGTGCAGGGAGGGATGGATGGATGGACAGATGGGTGGATGGACCGAAGAACAGATGGGAAACTGAGTAGGTAAATAGACGTCATGGTCGGTACATGAACGAATGACTATCTCAATGATATATTATTGGCTCGTTTGTGGGGGTGTTTGACCTTGTGTTAGAGGTCCATGCGTGGGAGCGTTCTGTCTGAAGCCCACGTCTACAGTATCAGTTAAGTCCTTTAGCTTCCCTGAAGATCCGGTTCTTGAATTTTTTAAAAAGAGAACATGACCATCTGCTTATCTCAAATGTAGTTGTGAAGAGTAAGTGGGAAAATACAGAGAAATGCTTCGAAAAATGAAGTACTCAAAAATGAGGGATGGTGTGAGGGCAGTGAGAATGACATATCGCCAAGCAGCTCTCGATCACGAATGCAGTCCCTATCCTGGGGTGTTCTGGGGACACTCAGGGCTCAGCGGGCCCAGCCCTGGAGCCCTGGGCCAGGAGCGATCAAGAAGGGACACTTCCCACAAGACCCGAGCCTGTTCACCCAGCTCTCAGGGGTCCCTTTTTGAAAGTTTTATTTTATTTTATTTTTTTGGTTTTTCTCCAGTACCGGGAACTGAACTCATGACCTTGTGCTTGCCAGGCAGGTGCTTTGCCACTGAGCTAAATCCCCAGCCCCTGAAATTTTTATTTTTTAAACGCCCCTCTGCAGCACATATTGGTTGCACTCATCATGGAGTCCCAGGGCCTCCAAGCGCAGGCCATAACATGCTTGATTCCAGTGTTGGTCATCAGGATTATCCGCCAGTGGATACTGAGGACATTCCCTCCCTGTGTCTGTCCTCTGGACAGGGATCAGACCTGGTGCTGATTGGCTCACCATTTCTGCCTGACCAGCTGTCTGCAGGGATCCTACCTCCACCTCCTCAGCCTGCTGGTGCCTGGACAGGGCGGCTGTAACCCCACCACCCACCTTTCTGACCTCCCTGGCTCAGGCTGGCTCCTGACCATAAGCAGGGTGGTCCACAGTACGGGGCAGTGCAGAGCATGCACATTCAGCAGAAGATGGCCTGGTCAGGTGTCCTCCCTGGGGAAGGCAGAGATCACACCCAGCCCATGGTCACAAAGGAAAGGATGAGCTGGGCTGTGCACAGGTCCCAGGATCTTGTGCATCACTTTGCAAGTCAAGGTGCTCCCCGCTCTCTGCTCTGGCACCCCACTATCCATAGGACTACCCCCTAAGCAGGCATTATCCAGGAAGGCATGTGCTCACTAATTGTGATTTGTACACTTGACTTGGCTGGGAACCAGAACCACGCAGCAGATTAGTGCACTCTGGTGTGTCTGTGGATGACTGACACACGGGCCCTGATCTGATGGGGAAGATCCGTCCTGAGTGTGCGTGTACTAACCAATGGGCTTGCTTCTGGACAGAATGAAAGGAAAAGAAGAAGGAAGTGCTTCCATTTTGGGTCTTTGAAGGAGCTCTTGTCTTCACTGTTGCCTTCAGACATTTGTCTCCAGTTCCTTTGTGCTTCCAGTGCAGACTCTGTAGCCTTCCAACACAGACCCTTCAGCTTTCTGTCAGGGACTCACGGCGGGCTCCGCCGGGGCCTCCAGGCCTTCAACCTGTGACTGGATCACCCAGCTCTCCAGATCCACATTCTCTCTGATATATGCAGAGGCCCATTCTTCTACCCTGATCGCCCAGGTGGCCATTATGAGCCTCCCTAGTAAAACCTTTAAATAATCATATATACATTTTGTGTTAAATCTGTTCCCTCGTGAGCCCTAATGGGTGCAGATTCTGGACCCAGAGAAGCAGGCTTGTGCTGTGACACTGCCTGTCCACGTGGTTCGGAAACCTGTGGCTCTGGGGAGGTTTGGAGATGCTGGCTGGAGGAGCCCTAGGATGCTGCAAGCTGAGCTTGATGAGAGGTTCTGCTCGGAGCTAGGACCAGAGTGTTCTTGAAAAGGCAGATTTGGACCTGAGTTTTCAGCAATGCTGGATCTGTGAGGACTTTGATGACTGTTGGAGATGTACGAAATGTGTTTTCATAAAGGGATGCACAGGAATCTTTTGAAGGCTGCGGCTCGTATCTGGATGTCATGGGCTCTCAGATGGGGCTTGAGGGAAGTGACTGGTTAGGGTGGTGCTGCAGCAGGCTTGGGGCTGGGAGCTGGGCCTGGCTGGAGGAGGCGGGTCCCAGGGGCATGGCCCGGAAGCCTGTGTCTCCCTGCACCCCTTGCTTCCTGGCTGCCATGGTGCGAGCACCTTTCCTCTGTCCAGGCCTTTCCGCCCTGTTTCTCCTGTGCTTAACCCTGGGGGACGTGGACTGAAACTTCTGAAATATGAGCTCAGTGAGACTCCTCTCAGCTGGCTGGGAGCTGGGTTCCAGCAAGGAGAAAACACTAGGATGAGGCGTGTGCTGCCCCTGAGGCCGCGGTGCCCAGCAGGACCTCGGGTCCCCCAGGGAGGGAAGGTGGTTGGCAGCCCAGTGCCACCGGCTTCTGGAGTTGGGGTTTCTCGACCTCATCATGGCTCACGTGGCCTTGAGCAAAGCTGGAGCTGAGGAGCAGCCCAGCAGCAGCAGAGGAGAGAAGCCCCTACTCTGTGCCCCATTCTAGCTGAAGGCCTGGAGGACTGTGGACCTACCCATGGCGTGGTCAGCTAGTCCCCACAGCCCACAGACCCTCTGGGCCTGCAGGCCCAGCTTCGGTCTCCTGAACACAGCAGGCGTCTGTGGGGAGCAGCAGCTGAAGTTTCCCCTGCGTTAATCGGAGCATCGGGCTCTGGACTTGTCAGTCATGCTGCACTTCACTTTGCTACTTTGCCGGAATATTTTATTCATCTATTCCTCTGCCAGGCTGTGCAAACAGACTGTAAATTTAGGCTGGGCCGCACTCGAGCCCTTTTAGGGCGGATCGATGGTCTGTGTCTACGTCGGTGCCAGGAACCAGCTTTTCCTCCTGTAGAGGTCTGAATACGTAGCTATAAACACCGGTGCATCTGCGCCGGCCGGTGGATGAGGAGGAGCCCAGACTGGGCCTGGAGCTCATGGCCACGCAGGACCAGACTGAGAGGAGAAACAAAAAGAACCCACAGGCACGCCCATGAGGACAGATACACAAGAACATGAATTTGTGAGGAAAATGATCTCCACACATAAATAATGGGGTGGAATTAAGGGTATCTTCAGCTCCTTCACAAATTCACCTTCCCTCCTTAAGCAGGATTTACCCAACACCTACACAGGCGGAGGAGGCTGTGGGCTCCTCCTCATCCAAAGAAACAAAAAAATCACACCTGCACATCGATACCCAGCACAGCAGCAGAAAATTATGGAGAAAATAGTGCTGTTTTCTACAGGACTCTCAGGCGTTGGTTCTGGGCCACCATCTCGTTCTGACAGATGCGGAGTCCCTCATTTCCTGTAGCTTAGGTTTTCTGTCTTGTGGGTTTCACATTGCCCTGGTAATGGCGTTAACTCCAGCTCTGGCACAGCGTTACGTGGAAAAGCCAAAGTGCGACCGAAATGGTTCAGGTCAGTCCTGTTGTTCTCAGCAGGACCTGGACTAACAAGGAACCCGGAAGTCGCTGACTCAGCAGCGGGGTAGAACTATAGGCTTCAGTCGAGACACGTCATGCACCGGTTTTCGTGGTGCAGCCCTGGGCAGGAAGGCCTCTTGCCCTTTCTGGAAAATGAGGTGTGAGGAGCCCTGAGGTGAGGGGCACCAAGGAGCCCCGTGGTGTGCAGGGGAATCACACACCCTGTTCCCCCCTAGTTTGGAGTTCACATTATCACGGAAGCTTAGCAGGCGTCTGTCAGGAAGCTCCATCCTTCTCTTTTGCCCGCCTGCTTTCTTTCCACCCGCTTTTCTTTCTTTATCTAACTTTCATATTTTAATCCTTGTATATGTCAGGCAGGAGACCATCGCTTCATAGAACTTACGTTAAGAAATGACAACTAAAAGTGAAGGTGTAAGAAAAGCATTTTTCTCCTCTGGGAAAGTTTCACATCCAGTAATGCACTGTGCTCCCCACAGCCTGAGAAACGCAGGGTTACCCATGGTGCTGCCTGCAGCATTTCCTGGGTGAGGCTGACCCTGCTCAGTGTGCTGCCCTTGGACAGTGGCTGATCGCTGCCCTGGGGCCCTGCTCATGAGGACTCTTGTAGCTGAGCGTGTCTCTTGCAGGGACCCTGGAGTTCCTGTCCACAGAGTTGTTGAAAGAGCCCTGTCTCCCATGGAGTAGGAGCCTTTTCAGCTGGGGCCCCCCTGCACGTGTCCCCTGGGCGCCACCACACTGAGAACCGGAGATCACAAATCCCAGGCGGTTGAGAAGACCGTTGTAGGATGGGCCTTGCCGGGAGCAGGGGTTCCCGTCCTGTGTCCCTCAGAGGAGACACATGCCAAACATGGCTCCTGAGGTCTTGGGACTCCCCTGTCCTCCAGTAAGCTTTGACTCCCCTATCTGGTGCCACTGCTGCTCTGAGCTCCCGAACGTCTAACCAGTATGATAAAGGGCATCTTTGTTCCTACAGCAGGAAGTTTTTTCATTCTCTTTGGAGTATGTACATGCTGCTTTTTTAAGACTTTATTTTTTGGGGGAGGCTACCAGGAGTTGAACTCAGGACCTTGCTCTTGCCAGGCAGGTGCTTATGCCACTGAGCTAAATCTCCAGCCCTTTAAGACTTTAATAGCATACCTCTCTGCTGTGACCGCCTCGCCCCACTGCAACGACAGTAGGCAGGGCTGTCCTTCCTACACGACATAAGCTTCGATGACTCTTCCCTTCCATGCACTTTCCAGTTCTTTGTCTGTGTTCTGCACTCACATAAATGGTCCTTAATAAATGAGCTCATTTTATTATGCTGCAAGATATGCAAAGCCAGTTCTTTGACACATCCTGCTCTTTTATGAGTAAAGTCAGCTGCTGAAGCATGAAAAAGGAAGATTTATGTAGGATTTGTTGAAGAAGATGTCAGCTGAGGTCCTTTATCATAAGGTAGGGGTAGAATTTTTCTTAACAATCCAGATGGGCAACTAGGAACCTTCGAGGAAGAGATGCCCCAGGCCTGTGCGGGGAGCCGCAGGGATTTCCAAGCCTGACCTTGATTTCTGAACATGTGGTCTCTTCAGAGCACCCCTGAAATCCTCACCACCGTCGTAGCTTGCTTTTTGAAAAAGTCAAGTTGTAATTTCACAAGGTTTAAGACACGGCCTTCAGTGAAGACAGGGGACTGTGTGTGAATTCACCAGTTTCCCTGAAAAAGACAATCCCAAGATGCCGCAGAAAGACATTTTGGGCTGTGTGCGTGGGTGCACCCCTGCCATTCCTTTCTGACTTCCTGGTCTCAGGAAGGCTCAGGTGCGGAGATGCAGAGCGCTGTTGCAGAATCGAGCTGGGCTAAGTTCGGTCTGCCGTGTCTCCCTCGGGGTTGTCATCAGGCATTCATTGGATTTTAACTGTCTGCTGAAGATAATACTTCCAGAGCATCTTCAGTTCTCCTGGGCTGTGTGAACGGTGCTGCAGCAGCCACAGAGGCTGCGCTTGGGCCCCTGGGTTTTGGGCCAGTTTACGACTTCCTTGCCTGTCACCTGGCTTGGTGAAGCATATGTATTCCGAACGACACGGAGGCACCTGGCGTTCTGAGCAGACGCCTTTGGAGCTGGCTGAACATTCACAGCTTCCCACACCGGCAGCACCTCCCACTCCCTGCGCCTCCCCTCTCTCCGGGCTGCCCAGGACCAGACCTGACAGCCGGGGACAGCCTGGCTTCCCATGGGACGAGGCGCAAGACAGAGTGGGAATGGCAGCGCCAGTGACCCAAGAACAGCTGTGCATTCGTAGGTTCTACAAATGAGGCATTTACAATATGCTTTTCCAAGAAAGATCAGTTTTGGATGCAGTTCCCAGCCTTCCGGGCTGCGCTTGCATAGGCTGCAGTGTGTTCCCGAGGCAGACTGCTACCCTGCGCTTCACATGCGAGGGTATGTGTCACAGTTGTATCAGTCCCTCTTGCAAAGGTTTCGTGCTCCTAAAAACGCTGCAAGGAAGGAGGGGAGAAGAATAAGAACCTGCGAGGTTCCAGCATCCACATGCTGTCCACGCTATGAAGGAGGCCACGGGTCCTATTGTTACTGCTGCTAACGCTGCTGCCGCACCTGTCTCTAGGAGCAATCTGTCATGATTTATATTCAGCACCACTTCCGACTTTGAGAATGGAGAATATTCTGGCAAAGATAAACCAGTTGTTTGACAAAGCAATTAAAATCATGCCTATTATACTCCCCGTGTACGTATTCCACCCCCTTGGAACACAATTCCTGCCTCTCAGCCTCTGAAGAGGGGGACGAGCAGCAGCTGCCTCTTCCAGCGTGTGGCGGTTCACACACCTCAGCCTCCGCGGGTCCCTGGCCGTGAGGTTCATGCAGGCTGCTACTTTTTTAACTTTTAAAATTTATTTTTATTGTGCCTGTTTGCAGTACACAGTGACCACAGTCCTTGTGTGGAGCTGGCACGCGCACACTGGGGCAGCTTAGCTCTTTCCTCATCTCCTCCCCTCCCTCTGCCCGCTTCCCCTCTCGGACCCCCTTCCCATCTGAGAAACACTTGTTTCTCAGATGCTGAGCTGCTGCTGAGTTATGTCCAATTATCTATCTCCTATTTTAGTGTTTATTTATAATTTGGCTTTCTCGTATAAGAGAAATCATGTGATTTTTAAGCTTGTGCGTCTGATTTATTTCACTTAACACTATGGTTTCATGCTGCATCCATTTTCCTATAAATGACTCAAGCTTATCCTTCTTTAAGGCAGAGTAACACTCCATGGTGTGTAAATACCACATTTTCTGTATCCATTCATCTGCTGATGGACATTTAGGCTGTTTCCAAGATTTACCTATTACGAGTTGTGCTGCTATAAGCATGGGTGTACATGGATCACTGTAATACGATGTCTTTAACTGTTTCAGGAAGGTGCCTGGAAGGGGAATGGCTGGGTCAAGTGGAATCTGTAGTGTTAGTTTTCTGAGGGCTCTCTGCACTGATTTCCATAGCGGTGCTGGGTGTGGAACCCAGGGCCCTGCTCCCCAGCCAGGTAGGTGGTCACCCCGCTGCGCCTGCCTTCATCCCCGCTGCTGCTCTGCTGTCCTCACCTTGCCCGGTGCAGATGACGCAGGGTGCTCAGCCTTCACCTGCAGCCTGCACCTCCACAGCCAGCCCAGCTCCGCCTGCTCAGCCCTGTGCGTGGAGAGCCTGCTGTTGCCCGCCTTGCCTGTGCCCGGCCCTGCTCTTCCTGGCCCCCACATGCATGTTCTCAAGCTGGAGTGACATAAATCACGGCTCCTGCTAAGATCCTTTCTTTTCTATTGCTTCATCCCTTAGTAAAAGGCTTTATCACTTTGTGAGGATTCATGAACTAATATATCAATCAGTGGTTAAATATGTATTAACTTAGGGTGAGCTCCGTAGCTTGCTAGGCTTTTGCCAGCATATAATAATATTTCATCTTCCCATTTCTATTCTCTTTTATATCTTTGGGTGCTGTTTGTTATTCCTGTATACTACAAGCGCCTACAATTTCATTGGTTATGTACTAAGGTGCGTGACGTAGACCCCGCCCCAGCGTGAGCCTTAGCGCCCTCTAGGCCTCTCACTCCTCGTGTGCTCCCCGCTGTCCTCACAGCTTCCCCCAGCCGCGCCCTGCCTCTGCTCCTGCCTCTCCACACGCTGCCCACTCCGATCTCTCAAACGCTCCACACTTCCTCGCAGGTGATGCTGTTGGCTCAGACTCTGCCTCCATGTCCATCGACAATCTTCACATTTTCCCCGTGATTCCACCACTGTCCTGCTTGAGCAGAGCTGAAAGACAGGGGAAGGAAGGAAGCGGGTGCACTGTGTGCTTCAGAGACAGGAGACACCGGGGTGCGGGTCCAGCCAGTATCAGGTGCTTCGAGGGGCAGCTCGTGCATGCTTGGCTCTGGTTGATATTTTTGCACTTATACATTGTCTAATGCGACAGTTTCTTTTTATTGAGAACATAGTATGGGCTGGAAATCCCATCATATACCCTCTGGTATGGGTGTGCAGATCTCTTTGCTGCCCATAATAGGGCTATCAGGTTAATAATACCCCTTGGGTATTGCAGGCTGATCAAGTCCGTAATCTCCCAAAAGAGTATATGGTAAAGGCTAAATAAAAAGAGGTAAATGGAATGATTTCAGGGCTCCAGGGATCAAAGCCCTCTCACAGAATTCAAAATTCGCTCAGGGCTAAGACCAAGACCTTCTCTGAGTGGCCTGTATTTATTTGGTTATCAGAAGAAGGGAAGGGAGTACTCTGGAGGGGCAGAAACATTCAAGGACTTCTTCAAGTAAGGTATTAAATTAATCCACCCAGGAGTGAGCTGCCTGAGGCTACAGTCTTTATTTAGTTGAGATCGGATCCAGGTGTCCTTGGCTGTGATCTTGTCGTATCCTTTGAGGCTTCCCAGCTTCATCCCACACTCACAGAGGTTCACTTACTATAGGTCTGCCATTTCTAGACAAGGAGCCTAGGCCTCGGACAGGCTCACCAGTAAGCAAGGAAAGCCAAGAGGTTAATATTAATCTTGCTCAGAGCTGCTTCACAGTGGTCTCCATCATAGGGCCACTTCCACACGTGTGAAAAAGGACTTTCCAAAGTCACCTTTGTGGGTTGGCTGATATGTTTTTGTGTTTTGTGGTCATATATTTATGGTATAATATATATAATACACATAATACTGTCACTTCTATATTATAATGTATATAATTATATACAACTACATAAAATGCCATCTGGTATAATACTACATACAGTTGTAAATTATATGTATGTTGAATAATATAAAACTTGTCATATTAAGCAGAAAAGTCAGGGCACTGATTACGTTCCTCAAGTTGTACATTCTTTCCACTATGTGTCTGTACACAACAAGCAGTAATTTCCACCTTCTCACTGATAACTTCATTGTAATACATGAGTGTCCTGACTTCACTTTGTTCTTTGTCCAGGTTTCTCACTGGTGGAGTACCTTTAGGAGGCCTCATGTCTGTCTTCCCTGGGACAGTCTCAGTCAATTTACTGGAAAGTAAGTAGGGAAGATTCATCACCTCATTTGAGAAAGCTCACTCTCCTGCTTCCTCGGGTGCCTGTGCTGTTTTGCTGCAGGCTGAACCTCCGAGATGACTCAGTAGTGTAAATCCATCATCTCCCGACCTTTGGTTTTGCTGCTTCTCCCGTTTGGTTTTTAACGACACTGGTCATCTGTGTTTAGTAACTTTTCCAATCTACTTCTGTGAAGTCCACGATGGCTGAACTCTCTGTTCCTGGGCTATGGTCATTTAGAGTGGACAGAGATTTCTGGGGACACTGGGGTGCGGGTCCAGCCAGTATCAGAAACACTAAAGAGGGAGCTAAAGAGGGAGAGAGAACAAACAGGGCATCAGAGGACAGGTGAGTGAAGAGGAATGGCCTCTTAGTTTACTGCTGGCCCCAAGGAACGCCTCTCACAGCTCAGAGCTCCCTGAAGCCCAGGGGCAGCCTGGTCCAAAAGCTAAAGGTCTCCTCTGGGTTTGTCTGGGAACATGTGTGGCTTTGTCCTCCCATAATTAGCTCTCTAAAGCCTGAATCTCCCAAGGAAACTCTGCCCTCTGCTCCTCCCAGGCTGTAGGGATCTGCCTGACCCTTGACAGGTGGGTCCCAGTGTGTGATACAGCACTCACCCCCAGGATGCCCACTTTTCAGGCCTGAGTGAACTCCAGGTTGGTGACACAGAGGTTGGGTCCCCTGCAGGAGCCCCAAGGGCTGAGGAGCTCTGCTTGCTCCCAAGCCAGAGCAGAAGTTTCCATTGGGGTCCTTGGGCTTGGGCAAGGCCCGGGGAGGCCAGAGCTTTCCTGGGGTTTCAGCCATCCTTCTCTTCGCTCTGTGCGCCCTTTGTTGGTGACACCCATTGCCTTCCAGAGCCTTCTGGTGGATGTGGGCAGTCCCGGGAGGACAGAATCTTGGGGCCGTTGCCCGTCTCCCTCTCTGTTATGGTTTGGGGGATATTTTGCAAGGGAGAACAATATAATACAGGACACATTTTATGAGATTATTTATAATAATCACCCAAAGAACAATACACAAAAGAGTGCAGGAAATCTGTCCACACGCTAAGACCAAGGAAACTAGCCGAGGGCCTGGATCCCACAGAAATGTCCTGCATGAGTCCAGCTGAATACTCAGAGTTCATAACAATGTCTCCCATGAATCCAACTGGAGTTCCAGAGCCCACAACAATATCTCATGCAGGCCTGTTTCACGGATCTGCACTGCAAAGGCTCAAAGGTCAGTGGTGGAATTTAGAAAGTCTGTGCCAGTGGGATGAAGGATCTGTGCTAGCAGGCTGAGGGAACTGCACTGGAGCCAGGAAGCAATGCTCAAAGAAAGAACCAGAGCTCCCCTGAAAGGTACCATAGCCATGCTCAGCAGCAGTGAGGTCCCGAGGTCCTCCAATGGTGAAGACAGCTGAGTTCCCATCAGGAAAGCCAATGCAGCAAACTTCTTAGGAGACTGGCAGTGCACCATCTTCCCCTCTGGAGCCAGGGAGTTATGCTCAGAATGAGGACCAGAACTCTCCCAAAGTGAACCAAAGCTATTCTCCATGCCAATAAGGTCCTGAGCTCCTCGGAGGATGAAAGCAACCAAGTTCATCAGGAAAGTCAGCACGACGAGCTCCTCCAAAACAACCAACAGCTCCTTACAGTTTCTACCAGCTCTCAACAGCTTTTTTCAGCTCCCAACAGCCTCACTTCTTCTTCTCCAGGTCTGCCTCTTATGCTGTTGGCAACAGTCCCCAGGTGGGCCTCCCACACCCCGTACCACCATGCTTACTCAGTTCAGCTGGGGTTATAAGTTGACCACCAGTTGTCAATCCACCACACTGTCCTACTCTGGGACTACAGGCCGCATCCGAGTATAAGAGAGCCCTTCATGTTGAGGAAAGCTACTAAACTTGGCTATGGAAAGATGCATGAAAAGTCATTTTCTGATTATAAGGCCTTCAGAGGAAGTTCTGTGTGTGAGGAGACATCACACACCCCAAAATCAACCACAGGAGGCAAAGCTGGAGAGAGACCTCTGCTTCCCTGTGGACACCAGAGAACTCCCAGGACCACAGCCTGGACAGGAAGCAGACAGTGTGGGCAGAGGCAGAGGGGCTCTGCATGCTCCTCCCACTGTGAGCAAGCCAGAGCCCTGGCTGGGAGTGCCTCAGATCCTCTGGGAGCAGCGCCCAGGGCCGGCTGCCCTCACCGTGTTCCACTCCCCTGCGCTGTGAGTTTTAAGATCTCCCCGGCCTGTCCTTTCCCGGGTTGCAGAGGCTGCCCTCTCCATAGGTAGGGAGTCTATGGGGATGCCGGGCAGTGGGAATGGTCCCTATCCCTGCCTTCCAGCACCCCAACCTTTCCCCACATGGCTCTGAGGAAGTCTGGGGCCATGAGGGCCAAACTGCCACTTGCATGTGGGCTTAGATGGCACCTGTGTCTTCCCGGCCCCAAGGCCCTGGGACTTCTGTGTGGATTTCATAGCCAAACACCAAGCTTCTCCCTGGAGCCCAGGGCCAGTGTGGCTGGAGGTGGCCCAGGCCACTCTGTGCACACGCTGCTGACTGTGTGTGGCTCCCCTGGCCCCAAAGAGGGCCAGGAGGCTCACTCCCTGGCTGCGCAGCTGTGTCCCCCATCGTCAGAGAGGGGGCTTGGTGGTGGCTGGTGGGCTCTGTCCCAGTGGCTCCGGTGTCCAGTGGTGATACTTTATAGAGAACCTCCGCAAATGCTTCTGTCAGCCACGGTTTACTGTCTGTTGGAGTGGGACAGGGACACCGACTTCCTACGGTGCTGGGAGGAAATTGCTGTCGGCGAGGCCTTCACGGCATGACACTGTTACCTCCCCACTGTTACTGCTGCCGTTTTTCAAGGTTGGAGCCTTGCACGCTGTTCTCTGTTGGATGCTAATATGCTTAGAGACAGTTTCCTAGATGCTGTATTGTTACAAAACTCCCTTTAAGTGTTCTGCTATTTATACCTTTTTAAACTATATTTTCCAATTAAAAAAACAGAGCAGAAGGCTCCTGAACCTAAATATTGAGAGCACAAAACAGAATCTTTGGGCTCTGGGTAGTTTTACATAGAAAGACGACATTCGTGCTCTACACGACACATAGTTGTACATGGGAGAGTGATGTTACACTGTAGTGCACAGAACAAGGCTGACCAGGGCTGGGTGGGGCCTCTCCTGGCTTTAGGAGACAGGAGAGGTGGAGTGAGGTGCAGAGGGGCAAAGCCCTTGGCATCCTCCAGCTCTGGGTAAGTGGAGTGCCCTGCTTGTCCTAGATGCTAAAATTGTCTCTTGATATTTAGAGAAGGGATTGCAAACTCTCACACATAGCAGTTATGTAACTGCCTCAGCTGCTACAACACGCGCAACCCCAATCGGGCTCCCGAATAAGGTCCCAACATGCTGGCTGGGCTCTATTTTGGCACTGCTGAACATCCCCCAGGTGGCTGGCGGCTTCTCCACACGCCCTACAGCCTTGTTGCAGCATGGGCACCGAGCAGGTACCTGAATCAGCACAAGGAGATGCGGTGAAAGGGACAGAGACCTCCCGCTCTGCAGCCAGAACCACGACTCCTCCTGCTCTGCTCTCTCCAGCTAACCAAGCAAAATCCAGGGGCTGTTATGGCAAAAATTCAGGCTGTATTCCGCAAGAGACCAAAGAGAACAGACAAAGACCGGTCACCTCTCATCCCGACTTGCAAGTCCGGGAAGTGGGCGTGGACCTGTCTTTGTTCCCAGGTTATATACATTTTTTGTTTCCATGGTAACAGAAAGGAATGTTGTAGCCCTGGCCACATGTTGTTTTCCTTGTGCCATGTAACCGGGTCAGGCTCCGGTCATGAGCCCAACCACAATGATATATACTTTCTGTACTCTGTTCTGTATGTCCCCCTTTAGATAACCATACATTTGCTTTATGGTTACAATGTTTATCTAGGGCCATGAGATGGAACTGCCCAGGCAGGGTCACGGAGGGTTACCTAGGCCTAGGCGCCCCCTTATCTTGGGGAGACATTCCTGGGCAGTGTTGATCTGGGGAATTAGCTCTTACACTGTCCTGGGAGGCTTCCCAAGGCACCATGTAGGCTTTTACCAAAACTATTTTATCTAAAATAATATGCTAAGATTCATTGCCCCCTACAGGGCCTATCTGTGACCTTCATTTTCTAAACTCCTTTTTTGGCAAAGGACAAGTTAGACTTCCCAGGTTTTGGTGTATTGGGTTTTATTTTTTTTTAATGCTTCCTAACCTGGAGATACAACATGTCCTTAAACACCATCTTAACGATTTCTTATCACACACACGTATACACACAGAATGGTACATAAGTAGCTGTGACATACAGCACAGTATTGTATCTATAATTTTTAGGAAGCAGGCCTGTATGTTGGCCTTTGGCTATGCCTATTTCTCTTTGTTGTTCAACTGAGGTGAGCTGACTTCATCACAGACAGTACCTGACTGTTACTCTCCCCTCCACTGCAGCTAACCCAGCTGCTGACCGCTTCCTTCCTGGGAGCCACAGGTAGTTTGGTGTTGGTGTGGGTTCTTCTCCTGTCCCTCTGAAGATCCCTGGCTTTGAAATCAGACTGCTTGTGTTTGATTCCTGGCTCTGCCACTCACTGCCTTTAGGACTAGAAAATTCCTCCAGATATTTTGTGTACTTTCTATAGCATGGTAGGTACTATAGGGTTTTGAATGAATGAATGAATGAATGCATATTTAAGACAACCTCTGGCCCCTAGTAGGCATGCAGTGGAAGTGCGCGCTCTTCGACTGCTCACTCAGTGTCTCGATTCTCTCTGCCGTAAACCTTAGGAAGAATGTGGCCCAGCAGCCCGCATTGCCCGCCGTGAGCTGTACTGCTCTCAACAGCTGCAGCCCAAACACAGAAGGTGGATCACCAGCCTGGGCAGCCTGGTGGTGCCTACTTGTCTGGCCACCCACCCTTCTCCGCATCCTGTAAGGAGGTCTGTGGATGTGACCGGACTAAGTGAGTCGGTTTTGCTTACAGAGATGACCCTCCGTTCTGGGGGCTGAAAGCCAAACCCGGAGCCTCCTCCCGTGTGTGATGACACCGAAGCTCACGCTGCTCCTTGACTTCCACCTGCAGGCCCGACGAGCACGGGCTCAGCTTTGCCTGTGCACAGACACTCCCGCCTCAGGGCCAGCGCCTGCCCGGGTCCCAGTCTGTCCTGCCCAGGGGTTTCAGACCGCAGGCTCCAAGACAGGCTCATCTGCACTTCCAGCCTGTTGGACTTGACAGCCCCCTAATATCATGTCAGAAAGTTTCCTAAAATCTCTTTCTCCCCCTCCCACACATACAAGTATATATTCTACATGTGGAATATAGGGAGCTCCACAGAAAGCTATGAAGTAAAATAAGAAAATACAGTGAATTGTTGAGTTTTAGAAAATTTCTTACAGTAAAAGACACATTGCCACGAGCCCCTTCAGTCCTCCCCCTCAGTTTGAACATGTTCATCCCAGCATCCCTGCCACTTTCTGCTTGGGCTCCAGAGACCTCTTCACTGAGTGTCTTTATTTGCACTGTCCTGTCTGCCTCAGTGTCCTGAATCGATCCAAAACATTTCCCTTTCATGATCACTTTGACTCTGGGGCAGTGTGGTGCCAGATCTGGTGAACAAGGTGGGTGAGGACACAGCGTCATGCATGCTTTTACTGGGTGCCTCGCTGCCGGATGGCTCCCCGCAGTGCAGTTGCTGTTATTTAATCACACCTCACAGAGACGCTCGGGAAGGAGGACCCTAGGGTTGTGGCAGAAAGCAGCAAGGAGTTGGGATCGGCGTGTGAGGTGAGGTGGATGGAGAGGGATTCGTGGTGATGCCTCTTACACTGAAATAAATTTTATTTAAACATTCACTGTATCTTTTGATCATACTTTGTCATATTTTATTGAGTCTAGCTTTCTGGAAAACAATGGCTAATAGATTCAGGCCTTAGAGTTATTCTAGAGAAACAATCATAAAATGAATTCTCTGGGTCCTTTTGGGGCTTCCAGATTGGTTCCTTCCTGTGCTTGGAGCATGGCTCTCCCTGGCATGACGTGACTAGAGATATCAGATATTGCCCTCTAATTGCCACTCAGATACATGGGCAAGGTTCACGGTGACAATGCCCGTGACACCTGGGCTGTGTTTATTAACCTCATGAGCGTAACGAGATTGGCTGTTGTTCCTGATGTCAGCGGACAAAGTGTGGGAAGAAAAGCCTCAGCTGGGAACACAAGGTCCTGACCAAAAGCGGCCAGTTCCTGAGGGCTCTGCACAAATCCTCCGGGGCTGTGGGCTGGGCGGGCAGGAGACTGAGCCCAGCACCTCCCCTGGGGAGTGGGAGATGCACAACCCAGTCACCCCTGATGCTCAGCCCTGGGGGGCTGCTTTGCAGTGAGGGTCCTCATGGGGAGGGGGGACAGCCGGGAAGACCCTGACGCAGCCCTGGAGTCCCGGAGCCTGTGTCAGAAGGAGCAGACACTTCCTGCCCTCTGGCTTCCATGTCACCCCGACCCGCTCTCCTCCCTCCCCGCTGTCCCAGCTTTGAGCCTAGAGCTCAGCTGTGGCAGCCGTGAGAGTGGAACTGAGGGTGCAGGGAAGGGCGTGGGGAGCACGAAGCCTGCCTGGACCGCAGCCGTCCACAGGCGCACGCTGTCTCGGCTCAGGGCAGGAAGGGCTTCCTGGTTTGCTGTTTGGTGGTACTGGGGACACCAGGAGGCCTGCAGTTGATTCTCACGCAGAGCTGCCCTGGTGTCCTGCAGAGGAGGGGTCCACAGGCCTGGGCTGTCGTGTAGATTCAGGCTGCGGGACCTGCTCACCCCCTGGGGACGTAGGCGGGGTGCACCTGCTTCCAGGACAGGAAGAAACGCGCCAGATGGACGGAAGCAGCCCTGTGGCTGCTCTTCAGAGACAGGGGCACCACAGGCACAGGTGCGGGTTTGAGACGGAGAGCAAGAGGCCACAGCTCATCCCAGCTCCGTCAGAAAACAAACACAGGCGCAGGTCTGTGTGGGAACTTCACACTGTGCGTGGCCCTCAGCCAGGCCTCCAGGCTGTCCTTTCTGCCCTAGCTGGAAAGGCCCAGAGCAGCACTGTGTGGGCGTGTGGGAGGACCCACATGGGAGGCGACCTGGGAGGACGCCTGGGAGGATGCCTGGGAGGATCCTGGGAGGACGCCTGGGAGGATGCCTGGGAGGATGCCTGGGAGGACCCGTCTTTCTGACCTCCAGAACCTGAGCTGCGTGAACCTCCCATCTTCATAAAGGGCTCAGCCTGTGGAATGCAGCTATAGCAACAAGAATAGACAGGTTGGGGAGCTGAGGGGAGGGACTCCAGGAAAACAGGCGCTGCAGTGCGCGCCTCAGGCCCGGAGTGTGCTCTGCGCTTCCCCTGAGGTCCAGGGTCAGAATGGCGGCTGCAAATAGCAGGGAAAGAAGAACCTGAGCTCACGTTCAGCTTTGTAAAAAGTAGGAGTGTGAAGGGAAACAGATGCAATGTGCCGGATGTTTCCCTTTTCCCTCCCGAACATCCTAGGTTAATTTTATTTGCCATCCCTGCTTTTGGAACATGAAGTAGTCAGCTTTACATGCAGCTGGAGGTGATTCCAAAACGTCATTTTCGTGTCATTGCATTAAACTAGGAGTTTGGACCTGGTCCACAGAAATTATTTCTTAAGGTACTGCAGGGCGTGCTGGGCCGGCACCCGCCCTCAGCACACACACCCGGCCCAGAGCGGGGCTCTGCTGCCCGGAGCCCCAGGTCAAAGCCCCCTGCTCCTCGGTGGAACCGCTCACCCTGCAGGGTGCAGGGCTCCAAGTCGGAAGCCCAGAGCCGGCAGTGAGGCGCTCCCGGGGCTCGGGCTGTGGTCCCCCGGCCGCTGTGTGGTGCTCAGGGCCGGGCTGCGGGGCAAGGCGCAGCGACGGCAGTCCAAGTGCGCGAGCAGGGAGCCGCGGGCTCTGGATGTCCCTCCGCAGCACGCGGCGCCCTCCTGGGCCACAGTCTAAGGGACCCAAGGGCAGAGGAGACCGCTGGTCGGGGCAGCCGCAGCCTCGCTGCCACTCCCGCCCCTCCCCGCCCCCACGGGCCCGGGAAGGCGCAGAGGAGAGAAGGGGGCTCCCCGTGGTTCCCAGCTCAGCAGCGCCGGCTCGGGGCACTCTTCCCTGTGGTCTCTGGCTCCTCTCCCGGCTGCCAGGCCACCTCCGCGGCTGGTGGTGTCCCTGGCTCCCGGCGTGACCCCCAGGCTCCAGGACGCCCTGGTGAAGGTGCTCCCAGAGCGGACAGCGCACCTCTGCGCAGGGCGCCTCCCTAGGTGAGAGTGAGCCTGAGCACCGCCTGGGGAGACGGGCCAGCCCCGGAGAGGGAGGCCCCGTCTGTGCCTCCCGGGCGCGGTGGGGGAGGGAGGGACACTGCAGGCTGCTTGGATTCCAAAGGAGCCGCAGGCCTGGATTTTTAGAAAACCGCTCCAGCGTTGCTGAGCTTGGTTGGTGATGTTTCTTTCTTTTTTTGGTCCATGATTAAATTCTGTGAGCTCTGCATGCATAAGACTTTCATTTTTAGATAGTGACGTCTTTCTTTTTCCGTCCAGGCAAAGATTTTTCTGGACAAAACTGGGTTTCTCAAAGCCCCTCCCTCATCGGGGCCCGCAGCCCCCATCGTTCCCCTCCTGCCCCTCTGTAGCGGTCCACTTGGCGGGACAGTGGCACCACAGCTGGGAGTGCCAGGCTGGCCGTGCCCGGGGAGCAGGCAGGCCAAGACTCTCAGCCGACCAAGCCCACGGCGTCGCTGCAGTGTTCGCGCCTCCTCCAGGACGTGCTGTGGTTCATTCAGCTCACCGGGCGCTGGGCGCCTCTCCCTCTCCCTTCTCCGCATCCATCCACTCATTCCCTGGGGGGCCCTCTGGGGAGCCCCTCTGGGAGCCGCTTGGCCTCCCGGAGTTGGCTTGTCCAGTGACTAAGTGCCTCTGCCATCCCTTAATGCTTCTTGGACCTTTCTTTTTCACTTGCATTTCTCCTATTGCCGTTCAAGATAAGCTATGAGCACAGCTCTGGACCTGAAAACAGCGTTAAAGCTCACCCACTGACCCACCATCTACCCCTTAGTTTCCACCAGAAAAACCGTCAGCCCGGCTCAGCGCTTTTCCACCCCAGGCAGCTGAGCTCTGAAAAAGCTGGCGTAGACCTGGTCTCCCTGGACGAACGCGCCAGAGCCAGGCTTCTCCCGGAATTCCTGTCAGAGTTTGATTTATTAAACCAGCACTTCTTCCCTTCAGAGTGGGAGCGACAGAACAAAGGTCTAGTTGCGGAGCCTCTGGGTGTTGTGTTGTGTTCACAGCTCATTCTTTGACCTTTCCGCTTCCTATGAACTGTGTTTAGAGTCGAAAGCAAACATGTCACCAACCCTGCATCTCATTACCTCACACACAGGCCAGAGAGCAGAGGAGGGACACGTCTAGGCCAAACAGACGGGAGGTCCTCAGTGCTCAAGGAGGCAGATGAGCAGTGGTCTGTAGGGACTTGCTGTGCTGCCCAGGGAAGGGTGGCTGAGCATCGGGCCAGTGTGATGGCAGGAAGCCAGGAGGACCAGGTACCGATGCTGAGCCCACACACCGCCGCCTCTGCCTACCTCCAGGACACCATGTCCTACTCATGACGTTCATCCAGAAGGCTGGGTCCTCATTGCCCCTCTGCGTGGCCCTTCGAGACCAGGACAACGGCACCTGTCCTTAATCACTTCTGTGCCACGATATCTCCTCCCAAGACACACCTGCATCCTGCCCAGGCCACTACAGTGTCCCACACACCTGCCCAGCACTCCACTCACCTGCTCTAGGGTGTCGCCCGTGTCCAGCAGGCCCTGGCCATGGACCTCTCTCAAACAACGGTGCTCTAACATAGGGAGCCTTCATTTCCCTTGGCTGTGTTGCCAAGTCCTTGGAAGCTCAGAGATATGGTTGGGTAGATGAGTGGTTGGGATATTTTCTGTTCTTGGGTGTCCTGGAAGAGAAACCACTTTGGAGGTGACCTCTGTGGGGGCCACCAAGAGCACTGTCCATCCGGACGTCTGGGGCAGGAGAGTGGTGACCCAGCTCTAGCAAGTACCAAATCTTGGGCTAAGAATCAGGGATAAGGTATACATAAAATTTAAGACCCTGTTTCCGTTTTCCTGTAAATCTTGAGTGGGTGCCAACGTTTAAAGGCGGGCCTTTGGAAGTCAGTGGATTGCTGAGTCCATAGGACCACTGGGTAACGGACATCAGGTGACATCCTGAGTAATGGGAAGCCTGCAGAGGCTGGCGGGTCTACCTCTCCCCACAGTGAGCTCAGGGAGCTCTGAGACATCGGCACCATCCTTTCATTTTGTCTCCCTGCATGCAAGGAAGCAGGACGTGGATGGGACTCAGCCGCAGGTCCCTTGGATGAGCTGAAGAAAGGGCCAACTGCTAGATATAATGAAGATGGGGTGGGCACTGCTTCAGTGAACTGCCCCGGAGCTGCGGGCTGCCCCTGAGATTCCTGACAGCTCTGTAGCTCTATATGGAGAAGACCATCAAAGTCCACAAGATCCTGACCTGAGCGAATCCTGGAAAATCAGTGTGTGGAGTTGTGGCTAGGCTTTCCTGATTAGAGGATGGAAGATTATGTTAATTAACTGGTTCTCTGTTTCCATTAAATTTTTTGGCTCTAAGATGAATTTTAGCCCCAATTATGTTTATTATGTAGGGAACTCATGGGAGAACCTTCCTGATGGGTCACTGTGGGAGGCACTATATGATAACTACTTTATAAAATAATAGCACTTTAAAAATAAAGTAAGGCCTTATTTTTGTATAGACACTGCTGACTTTTGATGTCAGATATGTGTCCCACAGACAACACCAGACACAAATCCACAAAGGCGTTTCATTTGGTTTTCCTGAAGAGGTAGTTCAGGAAGTTCTGAATTAAAATTTCCAGGGTGTGACTTGCAGGTGCCGGCCACCCACGCCTGCATTTCACGTTGCTCCTCCCATGCCCAGGGAAGCTTTGTTTGCCATTAAACACAGGGGTCCTGTCCTTGCCACGCAGCCAGGGAACCAGGGTGATGGGCTAATTCCGTAGAAGAAGCCCCGCCTCTCATGGGACTGATGATTCTGGCCAGGTTTGCAGAGTAGATAAAAAGGGGCCATTGTGGTGTGTGTGTTCACGTGTGCCGGTGTACGTAAACATTTCACACCATGCTCTCCTTGCATACTACCAGCGCTGTGCCCCGCAACAGGTCTCGGGACTCCCTGCACTTCACTCCGAGGAACAACCTCCCAGGCCTCCTGGCCTCCCTGTGCCTCCCTTCTGCTCGGTGGGCTCCAACTGCTCCTCAGGATGCTCTGTGCAGAACGGGAGCCTCTGTCCTCCCGGGGACTCAGCCACTCAGCACAAGCACCTGCAGGTCTCCAGCCCCATGTGGCAGGATCTCTCTTTCAAAGCATGCTGGTGATCACGCATGAGCGTTCCGTGTTTTTTCCACCCTCTCACCTGCGGCTGGCACCCGGGCTGCTCACGTCCCTGCTGTTCTGTGCTGTGGTGAACAGGGTGTGCGGTGTCACTTTGGCACACGGATTCATTTCCTCAGGATGCGCACTGATGTGGTTTGTGTCTGGATGTCCCCCCAAAGCCTCATGCAGTTGTGGGTGGGCTTCTAGAGTTTGTGATTGATCCATGGTCCAACGCTGGGATCATGGTGTGAGTGTTACACCTGCCCTGGGGCAGGCAGCCTGCATACAATGTGAGGGAGGGAAAGAGTCTGCTTGCTGCCACTCCTCCCTTTTTGCTCTTGCTGCTTTTGCTGTCTTCCACTGCCATGAACTATTGACCTCTGCCATGTGCCACTCTGCCTTGGAGCCAGCTGAATATGGACTGAAACCTCTACAAACTGTGAGCTAAATGACCTTTCCTTCTCTAATGTTGAATATTTTCTCAGCAATGAGAGAAAAGTAACTAAGACACGCACCCAGCAGTGTGACTGAGGGTCAGCGCTCTGCTTCTAACGTGTCAGGATGCCTTCATTCTATTTCCACAATGGTTGCACCAACCTGCGCCCCACTGAGAGTGTTCCAGCTGCCTTCTCTTTGTCTTCTCCTACTCCTGCCTGCTTTGCCTCTTGAACGACATCCATCCTAACGGCTGTGAGCAGATAGCTCGTGTGGCTTTAACCCGCATTTCTCTGATGATTAGTGACATTTTGCATTTTTTGTGCACCTGTTGCCATTGGAAATTCATTTTTGGGGAAATGTCTATCAGAGTGGTGTTTTATTTTAAGCAGAAGCTTTGCACATGTTCTCTGTGTGAGCAACTGGAGAAGGGAAAGACCTTCTAACCACGTCAGGTAGAAATGCTACATCTCTGACATCCCCTCATGTGCTCATCCGTGGGGCTTTCTGGAGGAGACTGGGTAGGGTGAGTGACGCCGGGATCAAGGGCGTGCGATGCTGGATTAGTCCTCTCCCTGGTTTATCATGATTCTGGGTGTGGGTAAGGGGAGCCTGCTCCAGGTGTGGTGGCACCTGGATGGGAGAAAGGGGAATGGGGGGCTCACTGCTTGCTGCTGCCGCCGCCGCCTGTCTGCTCTGCCACGGACTGATTTTCCTCTGTGATGCCCCTCACCCTGCCTTAGAGCCGGCTGACTGTGAACTGAAACCTCTACACCTAGCGGCTGAGTAAACCCTTCCTAATTTAACTTTGGTTTCAGGTATTTTGTCTCAGCAAGAGAAATGTAAGGCAGACAATCAACATGCTTAGCAGCTGCACGGGAGATGTGAGGAGACAGTCGGACGGCACAGTGTGCGGGGCGGGGCTGAAGGTGGTGAAGAACCTGCGAGCTGTTGAGAAGCCTTTGGTCGGTCCTCTGAGAGACACGGGAGCCACCGTGGGCATTTGATGAGAGAAGGTGGAGGAATCGTCTCAAGTGGGATTTCAAATCACCATCCTGGCTGCCCGTGAAGAGCATGGATGCAGGACAGAGTAGGCAGGGGCTGAGCCAGAGGAGCTGCCGTAGCCCTAGGCTGTCAGAGCATCAGTGACAGTCAGTCGGGAGACCTTCTCCGAGACCTCCGGTGGGGACTCTGGAGAAGATGCCAGAGGACCAGTTCCCTCGCGCCCTATGGGTCACTGTGGTTCTCCAAGCCCCAGCCCTCGATATTCTCCAGGGCTTCTGGTGCTCACCAGACCCAGCCAGGTGCCCAGCAATGCAAATGTCCTGGGCGTAACAGTGTCTTCTCTTTTAGGGGAAATGCCACTCTCAAATTGCCTTTTACTCTTCAACATTCTCATATATTTTCCTTTTAGAATAAATGAATATTTGGCTTATTACTGATTGCTTTCAGAGGAAAAACATGGTAGAGGTGGAGTGACCATAGAAACACTAGCAGTCCTTGAGATTCCTGCATGCTGGACACACCTAGAACCAGCACCCAGGCAGTGGTATAGCCCGAGCAAGTTCCTCCAGAATTTTAAATTCCTAACGTTTCTCAGTTGGGAGCTGAGCTATGGAAACGACATGGCATTTTTTGATAGGTGGCATTATTGGTAGATGGACAGATGGATAACACGTTAGCACAAACATTTTATTCTCCTAGAAGAACTTTGCCAATTCAAAACAAAACAAAACAAATTACACAGGTAATTCTTCCTGTCATACAACCAGAACAGGATCATAATTAGAAAACTGAGTTAGCAGGGCTGAGGATGCACTGGGAGCCTTGGGGACAAGGAAGGCAGGCGTGCTCAGGAGCATGCTTATCTGGAAATGCTCAGGAACTTGGGCAGGGCCATGGTTAGCTACATCCAGGAGGACGAGCAAGGTGATGGAGAGGGGCTGTCTCAGAGGAGGTGAGTCTGTTAGAGGGATCTGCGCTTGACCTGTCTTTATAGTGTGTGTGTGTGTGTGTGTGTGTGTGTGTGTGTGTGCACTTATGTATATGTGCTTTAATTATTGTTGTTACTCAAATGCTGTAAGTTCATTTTTTAAAAGTTCAACTCATTCAGAAAAAGTACAGAGAAGCAAAAAAAAAAAAAAAGAGAGAGACAGAGAAACTCATCCCAGATCCAAAAACAGCACGATCCCTGGTGGTACCATGCAAACATATTTCCAAATCCCACATCTGCACACAGTTAAAAGTGGAAGCAGTTAGCTTGACAGACCAATTAGCAGAAAAAAATAATTCCACAGAAGTTCACTGAGATATATTCTTTTAATAAATTGTGCACCACTTAATTTTACTGGAAATGAGCAGAAAAAATTTTACCTGACTTTTATTAAAGAAAGAAAAATTGATAAGAAATTAAAAGAACTACTAAACTTCAGATAAGCACATTTTCAGCAACGATATTCACTTCTAAGTGGCCTTGTGAAGGTTCAGTAAAAGCGCTATGAAGCCACACCTCAGGTTTTGATCAGTGCCCTCGATGCTGTGCAAATTCAGTTTTCTCAGGTTATCGTCTATACCGAGAATGGCATTTCTCAAACTCTTTGGCTTTTGGAGCCCTCTGCGCTCTTACAAACTTGGGAGCCGCAGAAGTAGCTTTTGTTTATATTGCTGTATCCATTATATTTAGCACACTACATATCAAAACATAGTTGTTCTAAACATTTATTAATTATTGTAGAGCAAAAATAATAAACCCCATAACATGTCAGCACTAACATTTTATTCTCTTAGAGGAACTTTGCCAATTAAAAAAAAAAAAACAAAAAACAAAACACAGACCGCAAAGAACAAACTGTACAGTCTGCAAAGCTCTCTCCGCGCTGCGCGGCTGCGGGCGGCTGTCACTTGCTTAGGGTTCGGCTGTTGCAATGTTCGTTTGACCGAAGGAGAAGAAAATTCAGCTGCCTTTCAGCTGTGTAGTTGGAGCAGAGTTGGACTTTAATAGACTTTTTAGATAACTGAGTAGGTTCTTCTTTGATACTAAACCAAAACTTGACAGACTGGTTTTTGAAGGTGGTTCTGGTCTGGAATCTGGAATCAGCCTTCCTGTGTTACATCAAAACTGTGGGTCGTCCTGCGCTTCGAATGGGGCCTTTCTCAGCCTGGACTCTGACTCCTCCAGCAGTGGGTATTTGGACAGCACTGCTCACGAGTTACACGGCATCGTTGGAAGGCGACACGTTTTGTTACTCAGTGTATTACCAAGCCCGACCTCAGAGCCAGGTCTGTCAGGCCCAGAGGCTGTCAGGCGCACGGTGGCAAGGGCGCATTTTCCTGACTTCTAATTTTCCAGTGAAAGCTGCCTCACATCCTTTGTCACAGGCACTGCCGCCTGGTTTCCCTGAAGTGCATGTCACTGTTCAATCCTGAGGGAAGCTGGCCTCTAGTTTGAAAAGCCGCAGTTTGTGCATCAGTAATTTTTCACGAAGCCTGTGCCTTTGGGCTGTGCCTGCCGCTCTGTGACCCAGCAGGGCGGTGACCGCACAAAGCCTCGCCTTCACAGTGGCGCGCGCCTGCCCGTCGCCCCCGGCCAGGCCGAGCCCCCTCTTGTGCGGAGCCGGTCCTGGCCTTCCGGGTACTGGCTCACCTGGCTGGCAGGCTCTCGGTGACCCTGGAGATGCCGATGGTCAGAGGTCTCGGCTTCTGAGGGGTGTCAGGGACCCTTACATGAGCGCCCGTCACCCCTGCAGCTGGTGCCTTCTCGACTGAGAAACAGCAGCAGAATTCCTTGAATTTGTCGCACTGGTTTGTTTCTGGGTTCCGCTTCGGGGAGGAGGTGAAGGGGGGCCCCTTCCGGCTGCCCTGGAGCCATGGGGACGTCCCCCGCCTTTCTCTGGCTGTCACTCCCCGAGGTAGGTGGCGGCAGTGGAAGCCCCTTCTCGGTGGCTGCTGGGGTCTTCTGCTGTCCCTGTCTCTGCTTCCGCTGACTTCCCTCGTACTGCTCACCTCGGCAGTACTGAGGAAGAGGGTCTGGCCGTAAGTCCAGCGCCGCTCCACCGTGTTCACTTCCTGTGGGGCTTTGGAAAGCGGCCGTCTGACACTGCCTGGGCACCGACTGGTTCGGGGACCGTCTGCCTGACGTGACGATGCTCAGGGAGTGTTTGAATAGCCGCAGTTGGCTCCTTTGCGCTCTGGGGACCTGGGCCTGCAAACACCGCCATGGGGGCTCTCTGACCCGGGCCCCACGGTTGGGCGCAGGCCCGCGGCTCTCTTCCGCTTCCTCCCAGAGCAGCAACTGTGAGCAGCAGGAGTCAGGGCTTCCTGTGGAGGCTTTGGAATCCCGCCTGCCTGGGCGACCTGCTGCCCACTGCCCCAGGATGGGCTGCCAGGGTGGCAGTGACCATGCAGGCTGGGTGGAGGCGAGTGGCCCAGCGCATGGCATTCGCCCGCACTTGAGTCCTGACTCGCTGGGCCGCCTGCCCGCGTGGCTGCCTGGTCTCTGCTCAGCTCTGCTGCCCTGGGCAGCTCTGCCCACCCGGGCCCTGTGCTCTCCAGATGGCCCTGGGCCGTGCTCTTTCCCCAGGTTCATGTGGGAAACAAGGCCTTTACGGAAGGTCTCCCTGCGCATCCCCCGAAGCCCTCCAGATCCCCGTCCTCTGACCTAGGCACCAGCACGGAGAGGAGTCATCGCTTCCTTCACCCGTGCTGCCTGGCAGACCTGGCTTTGGGCCTGAGGTGAGGTCCCTTGAAGCCCGTCCCTGCCAGCTCTGCTCCCCGGAGGAGCAGCCTGTGGATTAGAGTCGGGGAGACCAGCACTCGTGGGTGACACACGTTAGTGTCATGACACCACATTTGACACGGCTCTTCCTGGGACTTCCCCACCACACACCATTGAGACACCTAATGCCAGCTGGCAGGAAAAGCTGTGACAGCTCTGAGTCACTTTGTAGTGAGTGAGACCGGCACACTTTCCTCGAGTGATTCTTCATCTTCCAGCATCTGAGAAGCGGGGGCAGTGTGATTTCCATATGGGGCAGGTGCAGACCTGCAGGAGGGTGAGTTTTAGGTACAGCCTGACTGGGCCATAAGGAGCCCGCCCTGTGGCCAGCTGTGGTTCTGCGTGTTTGTGTCCCATGGTGTGGAGGAGATCAGCGTTTACATTGGTAGGAGCCCTGGGACAGGCTGTCCTTGTCCTGGGTGGGCTTTGTCCGGTCAGCCGAAGGCACACACAGGACAACAGACAACGTCCTCCAGGAAAGAGGGGATTCTCCTGCTTCCCAGCCATCAAACTGGAATATCCGCTCTTCCCAGACTTAAGGCAGTTCAGACCCAGCAGCGAGACCTCAGGCTGGGACGCTGGAGCGGCTGAGTTTGGACTGGGCAACTCCTTCATGATTCCAGGAGCTCACTCATATCTCTGTTCCTCTCTCTGTTGCTATGGAGATGGGTAGACACAGAGAGACAGCTGCTGCCTGTTGCTTCTGCTTGTCTAAGAATCTTGAGGGATACGACCTGTTAAGTGAGTCTGTGAATACAGGGAAGGGGCACGTTTCCAGGTTGGCAGACACCCCTGTACTTGCCTACTGCATAAAGTATTTAAATGATGCAAGCACAAATCTTTGTGCTAGGGATGATGGTTTTGAGGACGAATAAAACACATTGAGCTTCTCAGCCAGGTTTTACTGCCCCATGGTAGGTGAGGACAAGAGAACAAAGTGCCAAGGTGCCCACTTCACTTTTAGGAGCAACGCAGCCTTTGGGAGTGCCATGATGGTGGCTCAGGAGTCCAGGGGCCCTGTGAAGGCTCAGAGAGGTTGTGCGGGTGGTATGGGAGCCCTTCCGGTGGAGGGAAGGAGTTCTGCTCCTAGATACCCCGGGGCCCTTGGCCTCAAGCTGAGGAGGTGCCTCATGAGTCTCTGTCCTCCCTGTTGTAAATTAAAATATATGCATCCAGATGCGATTTGAATAATATCTCACAATAATTTTCTGTGTGCCAGCTCTGTTTTATAGTCTCCTAAAGGAAGCTGGCAAAAATACAAGTCAGTAATGAGAAAGTATAAAAACAAAACCAACTCATCCAGAACTAACAGAGTAAATCACTTAAGGGAACATTAAGTCCTAATTGTAGAAACAACACACATTAATCACCCTCCGATGCCACCAGGGGACGGGCTGCTGATGGGCATCCCGGGGCCTGGCACAGGAGGAGAAAGCACAGATGCAGCCCGGACGCTGACTGCGGGGAAATGTGTATCCGAAGCCTTGTGGGCTGCACCGGGGCCCTGCGACGCTGTGATGGGCGGGGACCCCGAAACGTGGGCGGGGCCACGTGGAGCAGAGGAGTCCCATGGGGATGGCGTCTTCCAGGGTCCACTCAAGGGCCGGGGACACAGGTGAGGGCCTCTGCGAGCTGACCAAGCCCACGCTTGTCCTGAGGATGAGGCTAGCTTTGCAAACAATTCTCATGCATGTGGAATTGCCCGGAAGTGGCCACTCGAACAGTCCCCGGTGTGGAAGAAAACCTGTGAGGTTGCTTCGTAGGAACGAAGAGATTATGAACTAGGGGTTCTCAGCCCGGTGCTGTGGGAGGTGGGACGGGGAGCGGCTGTGGCAGTGGGGAGGTTGGCGCTGGAAGCTGATTTTGTGTGACAGGCGCAGGTAAAACCCCCTTATTTAACACGCGCTTGCTTTAGCCTGGCTCTGGCCTTGTGCACTCGGTCTCCAGGCTCCCCCACCCCGTGTCCCTCACACTCCGCAGCCTGGGACCAGCGTCTGCCCTTTCCTGGCCAGCCTCACCATGGAAACAGACCAGTCTCCTTCTCTGCACATCTGAGCTCTCTCTCTGTCTCTGACTCTGTCTGTCTGTCTCTGACTCTCTGTCTCTGTCTCTGTCTTTGTCTGTCTGTCTCTGACTGTCTGTATCTCTGTCTCTGTCTCTCTGTGTCTCTGTCTGTCTCTGACTGTCAATGTCTCTGTCTCTGTCTCCCCCCCATCTCATATGTAAGTGAAATCACACAAATCTTATTTTTAGTTCTGTGCCCAGCTCATTTCTCTTGGAATAATGTCCTCTCGGTGTGGCAAATGCAGAATCCCTTCCCTTTTGAAGGCTAAATAATATTCCACTGTATCCATGTATACTTCTTTTTTAAATCCACGGATCAATTGATGGGTTTTGAGGTTGTTTCCACACCATGGGTACTGTGGTCAGTGCTGCAGTGGACACGGGGGTGCAGGTGTCTCCCCAGGTGGTGGCCTCTTAGCCTCTGGTCCCATGACAGGAGAGGGGTGGCTGTGTCATGGGCAGTCTGACCTTAATTCTCTAGGTGCTACCTGCTATGTTCCATAATGGCTGCCTCCATGGACTTCCCCCCGGTCCTCTCTCTGCGCCAGTGACTGCTTGCTCCTGCCTTGGTGAGGCTGGCCCTCCTCACAGGTGGGAGCTTATGGCCCTTTCGAGTCTGCTCTTCATCTCCTTGGCTAGCGGAGCTGAGCACCTGTCTGCACCCTATTGGGCATCCTCATATCCTATTTGGGGACCTAGGAAAGTGTGTGCGTGGACCGAAGGCCCGTTTCCTAGTGAGGTTGTGTTTCTGCTACTGAGTTGTGGAGTTGCTTCAATTTTGATGTTAAGCCTGTCAGGTTTGAAAACAAAGCCGGTGAGCAAGGAGGAGCCACTGCATGTCTGAGGTTTTATGTGGCTCAGCCTGGGTTTCTGGAAAATACTCCCTCCCCCCAGTGACTCCACGCTGGGCCCAGGGACGGGGACAGAAGGCTGAATGTGGGAAACAGGGAAGAAGGAAGCAGCCTGAGCAGTCAGCGCTGACCAGAGCCTCCAGAGCCCCTGCAGAGCTGTGACCAGGTTTCCGCAGCCCTCCGGCCCCTCCACCCTGGCAGGAGGGGGAGCCTGGGTATGGGCTCCCTGGTCCTCTGCTGAAGGTGACCCTGGGACTCCTGACACCTTCTCACTTCTGCTCTGTGAGCTTTCACTGTGGCTGCGTGGGAGCTTAAAGGAGCAGCATCAGAGGAGACGAGGCCGAGCTACACGTGTGGAGATGAAGCTGCCCCAGGCGCTGCTGGCAGCCCCCCTGGCCGTCGCCTCAGAGCACAGCGGGGAGAGGCAGCTGAGGAGTGAGAGAGACATGCATGCTGCGTCGTCACGGGCCGGGCAGCAGCCAGCGTCTGCGGATCCATTTCTCCGTGGAAAGGACCTTGTCCTGGGCCCTGTCTGCTGGCAGGACCTGCTCTGCCTCGAGACGTCCCCTGTCCTTCGTGCATGACACCGTGAGTGCCTGGTCTCTGTTCTTTTGTGACCCGTGCAGCACGGCGATGGTCTCCATGGTGACAGTGCTCACAGGGCAGACAGGACACAAGGGAGCTGGGTGAGGGGTTGGAAGCCAGGACCCCTTGCTGGATCCAGATCGGGCGGGGAGAGGCACGTGGGGTCTGCCGGCCTCTCCTTACTCTCCGATGTATGGTGAGACTCTTGCTGCCTCCTGACTTCAAAGTTGCAATAAAGACTGTGCGTGTGTGTACACACATGTGCACACACGCGCACACACACACACCCTTGTCTTTCCACCAGCTGCCAAAGCTCTTTGCATCCTTTGTAAGACTTCTGGCATGGTGCGCAGAGACCCTGAGGAGCAGCTGTGTGCTGCTTTCAGAGGCGGTCACCGTGTCATAAAGGGAGAATCGGAAGGTCTTCCAGGCAGTGAGAAGACAGAGTGAGTGTGTTGTACTCCTTTTCCTCTCCCAAAGAGAGGGAGGCACATTTTACTCTTCTCATCTGCTTTATAGGCTGGTGAAGTGCTATTAGAAAATTTGCCTTGTCTTTCTCTAAAACATTTGCACTGAAGTTGTTTATCTGTCATTGCAGAAGAAGGGGCTTTGTTCCTTGTGAGAACGAGTTATACTGCATCTGGAAAGATGCAGAGGAATTGGACTGGGACTCTGGAGCCCTACTGCAAATGCAATAAGCAGCTTTGACGCGCAGGGCATGGCCCCGAGTGAGGGCCACCTGGGCTGGAAAACTGCCGTTAACCTAGCGTTCTGCAGTCACTCGAGTTGAAGTTTAAAGCACGTTGCATTCATTGGTTATCTTTTCTTAGTTGCACAACAAACACATTTCCACACCTCGAATCCCCTAGTTGATGTGTGGGGCAGGGGCGGTACCTTCGGAGTCAGACCTGCGTCTGTGTCTGCCACGCACCAGAGAGCGGAGGGGCGGGGCTAGAAAGCAGGGATGTTGCTGTCTAACCTGCAAGGATTGTGCAAGGACTTCTGATCACATACATGGTGACTCCAGCATCATGTAGGAAACCAGAATAAACTAAGCGAGGGTGGGGGGTTGGCTCCTCGAATACCGTTCTCTGGCCTGTGAACGGAGGGCAGGTGCAGCCTGCAGGGAAACGCTTCCTCATCACTCACTGGCAGCCCCTGTTTCTGCGTGGCCACCCACCCCTGGACGTTTTCCTGTGGACAAGCTCCCGGAAGCGTGAAAGAAATGAGTGCAACGTGAAATGTGGACCTTCCAGGGAATTAGAGCGACTGTCAGTGTGATCAGCTGTAAATCGAAAAGTAAACTTAATTAAAAAGAGGAGAAGCCTCTTGTTGCTGCTATAGTGAAATTCAGGCTTTCAGGGCTGGCAGAAAGGAGAGTGTACTGAAATGTCCGTAAGTGAATGACGGGGTACAATTATTCTGCTTTCATGCTTATCATTGTTTACCTATTTGGATTTTTTTTTTGTTTAAAAAAAAAACCCACCACGTGCTATGAAATCAAGCATGAAACTGAATCACTCCTGGTGTGCCCCATGAACCAAATCCTAGCCCAGTTCAGTTTGCTCTGTATATCAGAAATGGGGCGTCAGGGTCTAGGAAGGGCGGCCTCCCGTGTGCTTCCTGCTCACAGACTGAAGGCTCGGCTGCCTGGGGTCTCCTGAGGACGGTTCCAGGCCTGCCTTGAGGGTGGAGTGTGAAAAATGGATGTGGGTTTGGAGCAGAGATGTCTGGCAGACCCAGGGAGAGGAGATGTTGTCACATGGCTCCGATTCAGTGGGCGGTGCATTCTTCTAGGTATTAAATGTTTTAAACATGCTGGAGAAGACAGACTCAGTTATCCACCACTCAGAGTGAACGTATGTTGACATTTTGACATATTCTGTTGAGTTTTTCTTAAGGAAATACAATTTTGAATGTCTAGCAAAGGTCTCCCCCTTCCCTCCTTTCCCTCTCCTTTTCCGTGTGGAAGATGCGAAGAGGAAGGTAGAGGAGGGTAGGTACTCTGCTCCTCTGACGTGACAGGCAGGGCTGCGCAGTGTGCTCTCCTGCGGTAACTGGGTTAATTTGTCACATACGCAGAATGCTTCTGCAGGGCCCAGGGAAACAGAAAGGGTGCTCCTCCCGATCTTGCTTACAATGGATACAAAGTAAACAGAGCTAAGTTCTCCACCAATAAAGATTAGTTAACTGGTAGGAGATACTTTGCTGCAGTATAAATGAATAAATACCTTGTATTCATTATGGCTACATGCACTACATAAACACATTTCAAAACTACAATTTTGAATGAGAAAAGTTGCACTTGAGTTTTTAAGTGAGCAACTTCATGAGGAAGGAAGGGGTAGAGGATTGTGCTGCCTCCCCAGGACTGAGAGTGTGTGAGACTGGTTTCTTGGCTAGGTAGACACAAGACAAGGCTGTGGACAGACGCCGGGTGTCAGGTGTGTTCATCACCACTGGGTGTCCTTGCTTGTAGGCCTTCCCAGCAGGGAGAGCTAGAAAACGGATGTAGATTTTCAAGCACACACATTTCTCCCCGCCTCTCTATTTCTGTTCTGATATTATCTGCGTGTACGCTAAAGCTGCAAACCCTACTGGAACCCGGGCTGGCACCGACTGCAGTTTCACTGCATCTTCTGCCTTCAGTATTTGCAGCTTCTTGCACAGCAGTGCCACAGCTGGCTTTCACTGTCCGCGGTGAGTTTACTTCTCTCTCGGCATTACCTTCCACATCAGGGGTTCCCTCGTTTCTTACCCCATGCCCCTGTGAGAAATTAATTTACTGCCTAGAACACAGTTACTGTGCGCGGTTCTGTCCTGAGCCCCACGGTGCACAGTGAAAACACTCTCCCCACGGTGACTTAAGCCAGTGCTTCTCTCCTCCGTCCCCTTCGTTGTGGTGATGTGATGATGTACTTTACTTGTAGAAGCATGGCGTTCACCAGTAACAGCTCACAATCATTTTGGAGTCCAGGCACATTCTGGTTTATTTTTATTTATTATTTTGGGAATCTGTGAACCATTACTGTGATCTTAAGCATCAGAGGCATTAAAAGAGGCTGCATGGGGGGACAGGGCCCTCCTCTCACCTCCCTCCTCCCTACACTTTCCCCGGGCCTCTACCCTGTCCCACCACTCTCTGCAAGAGCAGGGTCTCTCTCTTTGCTGGCCTCTCCTTCCTGTAATACTTTTGTATACCATGATTGTAGTTCCCTTACTTCTCTCTTATTTTAATAAATTAATTATGTCTTTTTGGGACAGGGAGTTGCTGTGCAATGCAGGCTGACCTTGAGCTCACTTTGTAGTCCAGGCTGGTCTCCAACTCACAGCCATCCTCCTGCATCAGCCTCCCAAGTTCTGGGATTACAGGTGTGTGCCACCATGCCTGGCTCCTTCCTTCTTATGTGGAAGGCAGCAGAACACACTTTTCCTTTCCCATGTAGCAATGCATTTTGGTACCACTGCATAGTATTCCACTTCGACAATGTCACAGTTTATGTTGTAGCAGAAAATGCCTCCCCCTCGCCAGTGTACTTCAGTTTCTTAGTTGCCCAGGTAACAGTTCCTGTTCCAGTACCAGTTGCTTCTGTCCCTTAGAAACGGCTGGTCACTGTGATGCATAGCTGGTCACTGTGATGCACACTGTGTAAACCAATCCCCAACTGACAAGCCATTCTGCCTCTGTACGTCCTGCTTGCTTATCCCATATAAGCTCTAGACCACCAGAGATCGGGGCCTGATGTTTTGGGGATGATCTCGATCAGTGCCCATTGGCGTAAATAAATCTGCTTCCAAATCCTGGGCATCATTTCAGTGTTTCTGCTTTCCTTTGCAATGTAACCATTCCTCTGTGTATGCATATCTAGTTCTAAATATTTTGCAAGTGGAAACACTTCGGAAATGAATACCTCTGTTCATGTTTCCGTTTTTGGAGGTGCATCTTTGGGGAGATCCACAGAAATCCTTTCTGGGTTCCCTTTTCTGCCTTAAGTTTCCTTGGCTCAGATGGGTCCTCACCTCCTCACTGGCCTGACAGCTCAGTGCAGATCAGCCCACAGTGGTGTCCAGCGGGCAGGTCCACCTCGGCCACAGCTGCTGCCTCCATGGGCTCAGGCTGTTAAGGACATTGCAGTTCTCTCCAGTGCTGTTAAGGACGTTGCAGTTCTCTCCAGCAGCGACTCCTAAGGCTCATGGGAAGGCAGAAAAGGGAATCTAGGAAAATCAGAAAGGAGAAGAGACCCTTCCACGGCTGCTTCCACTTTTTCTGGTCCCCGGGCAACCTTTGCTACAGGCATTCTTGACCCTCCGTGCTGCCTGCTTCAGGTGATTTGTGGCTTCAGGCACGTTACTCAGCCCTTCTGTGCCTCAGTTTCCTCTCTGTAAAGGATAAAACTGGCCTTGGTGATTTCCTCGTGTAGCTGGGTGAGGATTCCAGTGGATTATAACTGAGTTTTAATAGCTGTACCAGCCCACTTTGCCCACCCTGCTCTTGGGGAGGTGTTCTTGTTCTCAGGAGTTGCTTTGTTCCCTGCTCCTGTAGAGAAACCCGGACACGTGCTTGGTCTGTGAGACTCCCCAGCTCTGCTGGTCTCCTTCTGCACACAGCACTGTCAGTCTGAAGCCAGGAGCATCGCCCTCCAGTTCTGTGTGTCTCTCGTGATTGCCTTGCTGTTTTAGCTCATTTGCATTCCCAAACGCATTTTGCAGGCAGGCTGCAGACCCTGTTTTTTAAAAAAGACTGATGTATTTTTGATGAGTTGCACTGCACCTGCATGTCAGTTTGGAAGACGCTGTGCTTTGGATCTTAAACGTCTCCGAGGGTCCCCAGGGCCAGGCACCTATGGGAGGCAGTGCAGCCTATGGGGCAGTGCCTCGGGCGAGGGTCTCAGGTCCTGGTGCCCTGGGAGTGACTTGACACCCAGCCGTCCCCTTCCCCGCTTGTTCCCTGGGCCCGAGGTGAGCAGCTCGTTCTGTCTCGGGTGCACCCAACTCCGCGCCAGAGAGCCCCTCTCATACCCCTGAGAGTCCTCTGTGTCAGGCGTTCTGCTGTGGGGAGGCTGGCTGATCCTCAAGGGCTGACATCTCACAGTGCTGAGCTTCCAGCGTGCAAACGTGGTCTACGTTCCCGTTTATCTGAGTCTTAAAACAATGTCTTTCAATAATGTTTTCTAGAGGGTTTGTGCCTCTTTTATTAACTGTGGCCCTAGATGCTCTTTTGAAGGTTATATTTAAATCTCATTTTCTAATTTTTTATTTGTAGTAGCAAGACAATGTTTTGCGTGTTGAAATTTTAACCCATGACATAAATTATTAGTTCCAGCATTTTATATACACAGTCATATATATTTTTTCAAAAAATTTATTTTGTGTATGTACCCAGCTCATCCTCTCTTTCTCTTGCTTCTGTCCCACCTCATCCCACCACACCCCTCTCTGAGTTGCACCAAGTAGGACCTGAGGTGCATTTTGGGTAGAGCCAGTGAGATCAGGCAGTTCTTTCCTCGTCCCTTACCTGAAGGAGAAATGTGCAAGGTTTAACATTAAGAATAATGCTAAGTAAAGGTTTTCACAGATACACCTCATCTTCTGAATGCTTTCAAACTGTTCATTTTAAAACTTAAATTATTCTCTCCCCATCTTATTTGTGAGGCCCATTCACTCATGTTGACACACTCATGCTGACACACACATGCTGACTCACTCGTGCTGATACATGCATGCCGACTCACTCACCAACTCACTCACGCTGACTCACACATGCTGACAGTGTGTGTCTGTTCCTCTCTCACTGCTGAGGATATTCACTCTACACGATTGAAATGGTGAGATGTTTCCACTATTGCAGAGTCGTATCCTGTGATCCTTTCATAATTTATATATTCTTCTGTCCACTTATGAGTGTGCTTTTGGTCTACTCCGAGAGTTGGGATAGCTGAGTTAAAGCTGCGTCCACTGCCAGTGACACGTTTCTAGACTGAGAACCCTGCATCATTTTGCGTCTGTTTATCCACTGCTCGCTGTGTGGAAGACTGTTGTTCTTCACAGCTGTACCAACCCTGCCACCCTCTGCTGGGCAGGGTTTGAGTTTCACTTCTCTGATTACTTGCAAGATTGAGAGCTTTTACCTTTTTAAATTGATTTTTCACTTTATTATCTTCATTATTTTTGCTCAGTTTCCTACTAGATGGATTACATTTCTTTTTTGCATATTTTAAAGCATATGCCAGATATTGATTCTTTGGCAATTGGAGATGACTTACAGTATGAAGTCTGTAGCTCCTCTTGTTGCAGAAAACCAATATCAAACCTGATGGAAGACTGCACGGAGGAGTTAAAAGGCAGCTTTTATTGCGCTAGTGGGCGGGGGAGCCCAGAGGCTCAGATCAGCAGCCCAGAGTCAGGTTTGAGTTCGGCTTAAACATGATTTGCAAGTGGGAAGTACAAAGCCGGTAGCAGGTTATTACACGATTGGTTACTTGGAATACATGAATTAAGTCACACGTTGTCAGGCAGATTTACTTAAAAGGAATTGTTTATTATTAGACAGGAATGTTCTGGAAAGGACGGGAGGAGGTGTGCGCGGAGCGGGTAGAATTAAATGGGTCCTTGACTGGCCAGTCTGAACCAGACACGAAGTCCTTGATGCAGGGTGGAAACAAAGTATATTTTTCTGACTAAGGAAAACACAGGCTGGACACAGTCAGGTTGGCCCAGTGCATTATCAAAGAGAAGTGGACGGTCAAGGCTACTGGTAGGGTGTGCACAGTCGTGGGCTATGGACTGATCTCTGACTTTTGCTATAATATGCCCACGAGTCTGCTATTCCACAAGTGTGCCCTCATACTCTCATGTTCTCTCTCCCTCTTTTTCTCCTCTCTCCCTTACACACACACATACACACACACACACACACACACACACACATACTTTCTGCTGCAGTTGATAAATAGGCTTAATTTTTGTGTGATCAAATCCATCAATACGCATTTTTTCTGTATGATTGCATATCTTGTTTAAAATCTGTTCTTGTGTGACCCTTTATATCATTTTTACGTTCTCAGGTTTGGCTCCTCACAGAAATTCTTGTCGTTCTGTGCATGTGGGTCTATTCCCAGCTTGGCCCCATGGATAAACAAGCTCCCCCTCTTCTGGAGCTGGAAGGGTGCCTTCTCTCCATGGTGAAGCCCTGGGTGGGGCTCAGCTCCCCTGTACCCCTGCTCCCCACCTGCTCCTGGGCCACACTTTCCTTCTCACTATCTCAGAGCTCCTGTCTGCCTCTAGGGGTCCCCATCTGCGTGCCCCTCCAGTACACCGGGCTCCAGGAAACCGCTGGAGTTTTGATTTACACTGATTTTTTAAATTTTGGTTTTAGTTGACACCTAGCAAGTGTGTGGGAATTATCCAGGCAGGGAACTGCGCCCGCCGGTCTGCCTCCTGCGTACTGACCCCTCCTCATGTTTGGATCCCACGAACTCCTTTCTCTCAGATTTACATTGGTTTCTTTACATTGATTTTAGGAAAAATCATGGCTTTAGGCCACCCTCCCATCTGTAGACATGCCGTCTTCCTCCATTTCTTTAGACGCACTTTAATCTGTTTTAGTAAAGCCCTGCTTTGTATGCAGCCAGCTGATACACTTTTGAAAGTAACTTATTCCTAATTTTGTTCAGCTCTTGTCTATGGAAAATGGCGCCTTCTGAAAAGACTATAGTTCATTTTCTTCTTAGGGCATAGAAGTGCCATTTATTCTGATATATAGATGTATTTAGCAAACTCGCCCGATTCTTTAACAGTTCCGTTTTCTCCTAGCAACTCTCTATCTTGCCAGAGCCAGGTGTGTGAGTGGTGACAGGTTCCTGCTGCTCTGACCTTGTGTCTGTGGTGGGACCTGCAGAGTGGTGCGTTGGGCAGGGGGTGCACTGCGGTCTGTGATGCGTGAGCCGTCTGGTGGCTGTGTCACTGTCGGTCACTGACCCGTGTCCTGGGTCGTGGTGCCCTCACTCACCACCTGTGTCTGCCGGCCGGCTTTGCTCTTTGCCTTTCAAATCCTCCTCATCTTCACTGATTGTCCCTACCTGAGAGGTCTTCAGTCAAGATAAGGAATTTTAATTTTTTCCCTATTTTTTGCCAAATTGTATTTTATGTATTTTGTCTATTGTGAGGCTGTACCGAGAAATTTTTATATTTTATGAGCCATTAAGCTTCTTTATTTGCTCTTTGGGCTGCCATAACAAGATGAGATGAGCTGGGTGGTTTAAACAACAGAAATTTCCCAAGGTTCTGGAGGCTGGAAGTCCAAGGTCTGACTCCAGCCTGGTCTGGTTATGGGAATGTAGTGTGGCTCTCTTCCTGGTTTGCGAATGCAGCTTCCCCCAGCTCCTCACGTGGCGGGGTGGGTGGTGAGCTGTGAGTCTCAGAGCTAGTAATCTCACAGTGAGGACTCTGCCCTTGCTACCTCACCATGACCTAATTACCTCCTGTCACACCGGGGCCACTGCTGCAGTGTCTGCATTTTTCAGGGATACAATTCAGTCCACAGAAACTGTAATTATTATCTGTAATTATTGTCATCCTCTCTATTTTTTTGCCAAAATATCTGTTTCATCTGAAGTTTCCTGTGATTAGTACTTATCTCTAGTATAGTGTACAACTAGAGATTTAAAAAATAAATAAACATGGCCATGCTTAGCCTTTATTGAGAATTTTATCCATTTACATTAATGTAATACTAATATATTTGGAATCATTTTGTCTTTATTCTCTTGACTTTCCATGTTATAATTATACTCTCAATTTCCCTTGTTAATTTTGTTATTGTTGAGGGAAATCTGACTGAAAACAAATATTTTCCACTCCTGGTTTTGGATATAGACAGCTGTTTCTCTCCTGCTTTGTTTGCAGGTCCTATGACCAGAAGAATAGACAACCGACAAGCACTTCCTTCATCCTGAAGCATGGAAATGCCTTAGGTTTCTCTGAGGGCAGTCTGTGCCTTTCCAGTGTGCACATTATTCTTAATTAGCATTTAGGTATGTTTTGTTTATTTTAAGGGTTAGGTAACTCTTCTTATGAAGTAGGTGTATATTAAGATCTACCCGAATGTTAAATAATTCCTTGCTCACTATTTCTTCGTGTATTTTAGGATTTTCTTCTGGACATTATTCCTTGTTTCAGCTAGTCCTATTTTGACTTTATAAGGACAATGATGAGTAAAGTTCAGTTTCTCTCTGGTGACGGAGTGCACCAGCATTCTGGGAGCCTGTGGAGCTGTGCGGTGCTGGGGCTGATGCATACTTCCCACTGTGTGCTTGGTGCATTTGTATCCACGGTTGCTGGCATCCAGCATCTGCGAGTTCAAGAAATCAGCTTCTGGTCTCAGTGTTCTCCTTCCGGTGTGCTGTGTCTGCGCTCATGGGCAGCTTCTCTTCCTTTCCCCTTGTTTTTATTTTATTTTATTAGTACATGAGTGTAGTGTATAATATTTTGAGCAGTTTTATTGTGCTATGCTAACCTTTTCCTTTAACTTAATTTTGTAGGACTATTGCTGTTATTAATTTAAGGTTTGGAGACTTTCTCCAAATTTGGGAATGCTCACTAACCCTTTTCTTTTTTCCACATACAGTGTTCATTTTAAATGTTTTGAGGCTGGGATAGAATTACATCATAAATATTGCTTACAAAATTCACAAATTTATACTGTGTCACTAATACTTTAAAAAAAGTTTAACTTCCACATTTAATCTTTTTTCTTCTGGAACATATATCCCGCCTTATCATCCTATCCACCATATTGCCTGGCTTCACCTTCATATATAAACATGTATATATGCAGGCACATTACTGTATACACACATTTAATTTCTCTAACTTTCAAATATGTGTTTATCCTTTAAGAGAATTGCTGTTTCTCCTACCCTCAGTGTATAGTCTGCTGTGGAATTCACTTCACTGGTGTTTTAGGTTTTACTTATTACATTGTCTTCATGTTCAGAAAACCTACCTGCTCTTCTTGGATAGTGTTTTACTTTTGGGTACATTATCAGTTCTCTGGCTTATCCCTTGTAAATTTTGTTCACATTCATTTTTGTTTTGTGTGTAATGATCTCATACAGACAGATCATTTTTGACCTCTTTGGGAGGTTCTTTCTGCCCCTGTTCTTCTGGTCCTTGGTTGTTCATGGTACTTCGTAATTTTGCACAGGAAACTTGTTCTGGTCAAGCTCCAAGGACAGTGCTGTGCTGGTCACTGTGCCTCTCTCAGCCCACCCCCTGTGTTGTTCAACTTTGCTTCCCAGCCCAGCCAGAAGATGTGAGTCGAATACAAGCTTCAACCAACTCTGAGCCAGAGCCGTGTTGTGGGGTCCTGAGAACAGAACAGAAGTCTCTCTCACAGTGAGTTGAAACTTTGCTGACTCTTACCTGATCATGGAAGCTTCTGGCCTTTGAGGTACAAACTACATGCAGATATTTTGATTGTTAGTCTTGCCTTTACTTACCCTTACTGTGATTGGTAAAATCCAACGTGAGTTCACAAACTACAAATACCCTTGGAGTGCTTGCAGGTTTATTGTCTCTTGAAGAATTCCATCTGCCCATTCTTTTCATATTTTTAGATCCTGGAGATTGAATTTAATTTCTTATTAGTTTGGCTCCAAATTTAAAACTTTTGCGTTGTGTTCTGTTAACTGTTCCCACATTTCTGAGTGTTCTATAGGAACAGGATTTTCCATGATACCATGTTTGCTATGTTGCCTGAAATGAAATTTAACTCTGGACAGTCTTGTGTTGCTAAGGGTAGCGATTGTTCTGAGGATGCCTGGCTTGCTGGGCATCTGCTGTCCCGTGAGCCTGGTAAAGGGCTGAGAGGGACTCAGTGGTGCAGCAGGGCTGCGTGGTGCCTCATGGGACAGCTGTGTGATGCTCCATCCCTGCTGGGCCCAGTGAGGCACCTGGCTGTTTATTCTAGTTCTGCAATGTCTGGATTGTGTCATGTGGCAGTGAGCCAGGGTCCAGGCCGAGCCTGTACTGGAGGGGAAGTAGGGTATTGCCACGCAGGATAACCTGTCAGGTTAGGCAAGAGATGTCTATCCTGTTTACGAGGGAAAGAGGTAGAAAGTAAGATTCACTATTTTGTGAAATTAATAGGCACTAATAATAAAATGAAAATGTACAAAATAGAGTAATAGAAGTGGAAAAAACAACAGAGAAAGAGAAAAGAAAGGAAGGAAGGAAAGAAGGAAGGCAGAAAGAAAGAAAGAAGAAAGAAAGAAAGAAAGGAAGGAAGAAAGAAAGAAAGAAAGGAAGGAAGGAAGAAAGAAAGAAAGGAAGGAAGGAAGGAAGGAAGAAAGAAAGAAAGAAAGAAGAAAGAAAGAAAGAAAGAAAGAAAGAAAGAAAGAAAGAAAGAAAGGAAGGAGGAGGCCTGAGCCTCTCAGCTCAGGAGCAGCTGGCAGAGGCCTGGGCGGCAGCAGCCTGGAGCACAACCTTGTGCTCTGAAAGGATAAGGAGGGACAGGTGGATGGACAGACAGACAGAGTGGACATGAGGACATGTCACCATGGGAGAAGTGAGGTGAGACACAGGCCCAGCATCCAGGGTGTGTGGAGAGGGCCCCCGGAGCCTGGAGGAGCCTGGCTGTCCTGGAGGGGTCAGGGCTGAGATCCTCAGTGAACGCCTGGGGCAGCTGCTTCACCCACCAAACAGCGCTCGCACGGCTGTTTCACAGGACTGTTACACACCGACCTGCTTAGATAGAGCCTGGGACCCAGCCTTGACCGCAGCTTAGCTCTTCTTACCTTAAAATACCATCTGAAGGCGACAGCTGTGGGAGAGGTGCCACCGCATCCAGGGCGGAGCCTGCTCGCCCTGTGCTCGCCAGGCCTGAGCTCTCCTGGCCTTTGTGCCACAGGGCGGGGGAGCAGAGAGCTAGCGCAGTTCTGGGAGTAGCGCAGGGTGCAGAAGGTGATGACTTTCTGGTGTCAGGATAAGTGTAACACCCACTTGGAGAGGACTGGGGGTGGGCAGCAAGGAAGGCCTTGGGTTAGGAAAGACAGCCTGAGTCTGGGAGCCCTGGTTTGGGGTTCAAGCATATTTCCAGTCTGTGATTTCTCTGATGCTTTCATTGCTAGGTAGAGGGAATGCTGGTGTGGCAGAAGACTGCTGAAGGCAGGAGGAACACAATGAGCACTCAGACCCCTACAGCCTCGAAGGTGCTTGACTGACATCTGAGTTTCCTTCATGTTCCTGTACACCACCAGTGAAGCTGAAAAGTGACTAACATGCTCTTGTCCTTCAACGGGACACACAGGACACAGAGATTCCGGCAAACGTTGCCTTTCTGGTTTGCAGAGATGAATCTCTGTGCTGGGGACTTGCCCAGGTATCGGGTTAATAATATCCCTTAGCTATTGTGGGCTGATCAGGTCCTCAATCTCCTGAATGAGTGTACTGCAAAGCCTGAATAAAAAGAGGCAAATGGAATGAAGGATCAAAGCCCTCTCACAGAATTCAAGATTCTCTCAGGGCTAAGACCAAGACCTTCTCTGGGTCACCCTTATTTATTTGGTTATCAGAAGAAAGGAGGGGAATACACAAGGAGGGTGGAAACTCTCGAGGACTTCTTTAAGTAGGGTATTAAGTTAATCCTCTCAAGAGTGAGATGCTAAGGCTATAGTGTTTATCCCGTTGAGATCTGACCCAGGTGTCCTTAGCTGTGATCCTGTCTTATCCTTTGAGGCTTTCTGGCTTCATCCACCACTGTGGGTTCTAGCAGGGATCAGTGACTCACAGAGGTTCACTTACTATGAGCCCGCCATTTCCAGACAAGGAGCCTCAGCCTTGGACAGACTCACAAGTGAACATGAAAAGCCAACTGAATAATTTAAGTCCTGCTCAGGTCTGCCTTGTAGTGGTCTCCATCACTCAAGTTTGTCCTTCAATGAAAAACTTGGTCTGAGCATCGTTGTTGTTAAAAAAGTATGAGTGAACTCCTTCGGAGGCACAGAAGGAGGGAGGGCAGGTAACGCTTGGTGGAGGACAGACGGCAACGCAGCCATCCCCGAGGGCACAGATCCCTTTGTTCTCCTGGAAGTCGTCCACTAGGACCTTCATGCTTTGCTTTTCTCTTTCTGGTGACCATGGCCAAAGTGAGAAGAGCATCAGCTGCCCTATCAAGCAGCGTCTCGCCTCCTGCAGCCTCAGCAGCTGTAATGGCATGGGGCGTGGGGTATGGGTGTGGCCCCTGGCCCTGAATGCTGGGGGACGTGCTGGTCATCAGGGACCAGGCTGGGCACCGAGCCTGCCTTTGCACTCCACTCCCGTGAGCACCAGAAGGCCATGCAGCCCTGCAGTGGTCAGCATCAAGGCCAACTCCAGCGCCCTCACACACCTGCCTCTTCCCAGCAGACACGTCCCACCATGCCTGAGCCTGGTCCTTCCAACTCTTGGGGGCCTCCTGCGGCCCCATCTCCTAGCTGGACAGTGATGGATGACCTTTAACTTACATAGGACTTTTTATGGTTTGGATTTGTTGACTGAAGCTTTTCGTTCCTTAACAGGAGTAGAACTGTGGAATCAGGAAGCAGACCCGCTTGCCGCATGTGGGGTAGAGATGTCGACGTGGTAGGAAGAGAAGACCCTAGGAACACCGGGAAGACGTGAGTTATCCAGAAGGTAGGTGTTCAATGATACAGCAGGGCTGCGTGGTGTCTCATGGGACAGCTGTGTGATGCTCCATCCCTGCTGGGCCCAGTGAGGGTTCCAGGGGGGATCACAAATTTATTTGTTCCACAAACACATTCTGACCTGGTGGCAAACCATAGAACAGTTATTCCCACACTCCCGGGAAAGTACAGATCCTTGTGCACAAGCTCATGGAGAAACGTGGGATTAATGTAAGTTCCACAGTTCCCACAAAGGCCTCATGCTGAGAAGTCCTGAGTGAAGGCCCTCGTGCAGAACTGACCAGCTTACGCAGTTCCAGCATGCAGGGTGCAGGAAGGCACAATGTTAGCCACCAGGGAGCTGCAGATCATTGGCAGACAGTGGAGCCTTAAAGAGACCCGGGGTTGGAACTGGTTGATTTAGTGGTTCGGATTTGCAAACAATACAAGCCTTTAGCACCAAGGTAAAAGCCATAAAAGAATGTTTAGTAAACTGTAAATTGACACATACAGAATTACACAGAAGAAATAAAAAGTACAGAAAGAGGGCTACATCACCAGATAGGAGAGCTTCAGCACCTGGAACTCCAGTTCCCATGGCTGGAGTCCCATTGCGTGACTCCCAGCTTCCCATGGGGAAGGGTCTGGGCGGGGCATCCTCTCCACGGATGAGACCCCAAAGTCTCCTCGCCAGCAGGGCTCTTTAAATAGCAGTTCAGACAAAAGTGGCCACCTCTGTGACTGATCAGAAGTGGGGAGTCTGCACCCTGGGAACTGCAAGCTCCCTAGTCACAAATATCTGCTCTTCCCAGTGGGAGAGGCTGTGCTGGGGAGCTGGCCAGGCTCACAGAAGTTTCTGCCCACGTCAGGACATCTGCCAGGCAGCCACATCTAATCTCTAGAGCAAGGTTACGGTGCTGTCATTGACAAAGGAGACCTTTCTACGTGATCTGAGCCCTCCAGTGGAGTAAGCAGGCGGTTGTGCCGGGGAGGCTGGGAGGGAAGACGCGAAGCCATGTGAATCCTTGGGATTTGCGGACAGCAAGTGATCTTGGGAGAAAGTGGAGAAGGACTTGCCAGGGGATGTGCATCGAGATGTGTACTTGAGAAATAAGCAGAAAATGGCCAAGCAAACCTGGGGATGGAGGTGGCCTCGGGCAGAGAGGAGAACACAGCAGTTTCCTGAGGAATTTGGAAATTTACGCTAAAGGCAAGAGAAAGTGTTTCTAGTGTTCCAGTCTTGGTGTGAAAGCTGCCTGAGGCAATAACCTGACCAAAGAAAGTCTTCCGAAATAGAAAGTAGCGGCTGGGAGAGTGAGCTGGAGTCTCTGGCTGTCCACTGGGAGACCTGGGCTTCCTCACTTACTGAGCAAGTATCTTTGGGAAACTGCACTGAATCTTTGTTGCTGTACTGCAGTTTCCTCATTGAGAAAATGGAGAACACCACGCACCCACCTGTAGACTCACAGTGAAGACTGAATGAATTAAACTGAGGAAAGGGTGTGGCTCAGAGCCGGGCACCAAAGATTCCATTTGTCGCCATCACAGTCACTGTCATCATCATCATTGTCGTTGTCATCATCATCATCATCATCATCATCATCAGCAGCAGCAGCGGCGTTATTCCAGGAGAAGGTGTCATAGGAGGAGAGGTTTGGCACTGGGCTGGGGGACACACCCCAGCCGGGGTGCTGACTGGTGTGCGGATGACTGGTTAGATGGGCCAGGCTGGGCGGTCCCGGTTGCTTCCTCAAATAGCGGAACAGCAGATGGGAGCCGTCCTCGTCACGCGCCTCTGAGGGGCAGGAGGTGAGGGCTGCTGCGATTCCGGCTGGGCTGTGTCTTTGAGTGAGTGGAACAGGAGCACTTCTGGCTGTGAAGATGGGCTTTACAACCCAGGACCCGGCCACTGACACACAGCTCTGATTCCTGGCTGATACTCTAAATGCCACCTTTCATGTTGAAGATACTTCAGTTTTCTGTTTACTAACTTTACCCATATGTCATTTTGTACATTAGGGGAGACAGGTGTCTGGCCTTATGTCTGTTTTTCGGATGGCAAAACTGAAGAATAAAGCGACCATCCCCCCTACACGCACGTAGCTCACAGGTGAAGGGACAGCAGTAGAACCCGCCCACTCTTCCCACAGCCTTCCCTCCAGTGCTGCATCCACTCTCTGTGCCTCACAGTTCAGGATTCAGCTCAGGGTCAACAAGATGGCACACACTTTTAGATCAGTGCAATTTACTGGAGTCCCACCAGGTATGTGGTAGGAGACTTCAATAATTTCCAGTCTCTCCAGGGACTCTCGAGTGGATAATATGACTCATTCATTTCTTTTTTACTCTGCTATTTTCCTCCTGAAACAATTTTCCTTTAAAAACATATTTCTGGAGAAATACTCCCAACATGTTGGCTAGGTCTCCTCCACCCTACTGTGATCACCTCCGCCCTCCACCACCCAGGTCTGGGGGTTTCCTGTCTCATTTTGTCTTGGACTCCTGTGAGCCCAGCTCTTGGGTGTGGGATTATCACCCACTGCTAAGATTTGTTATCTTTCCATCAAACTGTAGAAACACATCCCCTCCCCACCCTCAGAGTGAGGGTGCCAAGTCTCCCAGCAGAGGCTGGCTGCAGGGAATAGCAAACTCTGGATGGCAGTTTTCTCCTAGGGAGCCAAGAACTTTCCTGGTTTCAGTTAAGAGAGCACTTGGTGGCTTCTAAAGCATATCAAAGCCACCAGCGTCACTGTCAGTGTGCTTTGTGAATACTACCAAGTAAAATCAGGTCCAATAAACACAGGCACTGTGCTTCCGTGATAGGTGATCTGAGGACCCAAGGACTGCTAAGGAACGGGCAGCGCATACACCATGCGGACTGTGACAGGGCGGGATCTGTCCCCAGGAAGGCCGGAGCGGGATGTCCTGAGGCTTCGCTGTCCACTCAGCTTGGAGCACCACTGAAACCAGAAATTCCTGGTTCCTCAAATTCCCCACTTGACATCACTGGACCAGCTGACCCAGTAACTGGAACAGCGGGAAGCTGAGCTGTAGCTTCGAGGGCTTTGTGTGCTCTGTGCAGAGAGACCTCTTGGAAACGGATCCCTGTCTTACCTTCAGTCAGGACACGCTGGACACTGACGTTCTGCAGAGGTCATGTGACAGACAGGAAGGAAAGTGGGACGGGCTGGTGCACCTGCAGGCACACATGATGGAGACCACTATGAAGCCGGTCTGAGCAGGGTTTAATACTAACCAACGGGCTTTTCATGTTTACTTGTGAGTTGTCTGAAGCTTCAGCACCTTGTCTGGGGAGGGGCAGTGGACTCATAGTAAGAAAACCTCTGTGAGTCCCGGGTCCATGATGAGGCCTGTATTGGCCTGTGAAGCTGTGATGCCTCAAAGGACAAGATAAGGCCCCAGCTGAGGACGTCTGGCTCCAACCCCAGTTAACTAAGAGGAGACTGAAGCTGCAGGCATCTCACTCCTGCGGGAAAGGCCTTCCTGGAGATAACACAGTTCTCCTAAATTAACATAATGTGTTATTACTTGGAGAAGTCCTTAAAGGGTTTCCCAGGTCCTGCCCAGATTCCTTCATTTCTTTCAGTATTCCCCTTCCTTTGTTTGTAAACCAAATAAACACGGGGCTGCCTAGAGAAGTCTCTGTCTAAACCCAGAGAATCTCAAATCTGTAAGAGAGTTAGTTCCTCCTGGAGCCCTTACAGCATTTCAATTGTCTCATTTATTTAAGCCTTCACGGTCCACTTGCTTAGGAGATTGCGGGCCCCATCAGCCCTCAATAACTAAGGGTTATTTAACCTGATACACACGCACACAAACACACAAACACATGGCAACACATCACTGTTTCCTCCAGCAGTACCACATGCAGCCAGTGTTTGTCTCTAAGAATGTGTTTGTCACGTTTTCTTCCCCATCTTTCCGCACTCCAATGCCCGGCAGCCAGCGCCCCGCCCCCTTTCTCTCCCTCGCTTCCCTCTCCTTGCTGGTGTTGGGCTGGAGAGTCAGGGGAAGTGGAAGGTGAAGGGGCTGTGTGCTGTGCGGGAGTCAGTGCAGAGCTCACAGGAGCAAAACTCAGGCAGACTCGGCCCCGTCTGCCTCAGAGGCCAGGTCTCAAACTCCTTCTTAGTTCCCTGCTTTTCTCTTCTCCTGGAGATGCTAATTACTACTTAGGAAGTAAGTTCACTACATAGGTAAGAGACTTAGTTTCACAACTTGTGATCCTATTATGTAAGGTAAGCAAATCCTGAAGGTTATACCTGCACACCCAGATATTAACAATGATTCATTTTAAGAAGTATGAGTTTTAATTTATTTGTTACCACTATTTTCAACTTTTATAATGAAAGGTCTCTATATGCATATGAAGTATTTGTCTTGCACAGAAACTTTATTCTATCGTGTCATTAAACAGAATGTATCGCTGCGTTTCATGATAACACACAAGGCATTACCTATAAGACATCTTCTTAACCGAGAGACCAGAGTCAGCGTCAGCAAACAAACAGGGTGGTGACAGCAGACACCACCCGTGTGGCGGCTCGATGAAGATGCTACATCGTTGAAGATGCTACATTACCGTTGAAGTGTTCTTGGCCAAAATGTGTAATTCGAATTGCATTGTGGGACAAACCAGAGAAACCCAGAGGAACCTTCCCACACGCAGTGAGCTTGTGCTCTCCAAAGGGCAGGGTCCAGAAAGACCAAGGAGGCTGCGGGGCATCGCAGGACTGGGCTGTGTCCTAGAGAAACAGGCCAGCGTCTTACAAAGGCCAGTCCTGGGGAAACCAGCACCATGGGCTGGGTATTAGAAAATGGTGTCAAGTTGTCTGAAGTTTATAACTCACTGTGATTATGCAAAGGAGGTTCTTGTTTTTAAGAGACAAAAGCTAAGGTCGTTCGATGCAAAGAGGGTGTTGTGGTTTGTGTCTAGATGTCCTCCCAAAGCCTCATGCTGTCGTAGGCTTTCTCAGAGGTCGCTGGTTCTAGAGGGTGTGATGCTGGGATTAGGGGTGTGTGATCAGTAAGTCAGTCCACTGATGGGTTGGCACAGTTCTGGCTGGGATTAAGGGTGTGAGTGCTACACCTGCCCTAGCGTGGGTACCGAGCTTATAATATAAGGGATGAAGTCTCCTCTCTTCCTTCTGCTTTTGCTGCTTTGTGGACACCATGAACTGTTGTCCTCTGCCATGTGCCACTCTGCCTTGGAGCCAGTGGGTATGGACTGAAACCTCCACAAACTGGGAGCGAAATAACCCTTTCCTCCCTTAACTTTGGGTGTCCTGTCTTGTTCCAGCAATGACAGAGAAGTAACTAAGACCAGGGAGATCTCTGAAGCTTGCTCTTAAATGAGGAAGAAGGAAAGAAAGAGGGGAGAGGGAGGGAGAGGAGAAGAAAGAAAGCAGAAGCGGAAGGAGGGAGGGAGGACAGCACTCTGCGCTCGGTGTCCAGTGTAGCTATCACGCAGACTTCCTTGAGACTAGATAGATTAAATATTCATTTTAATTTGTGACACATTATTTTGTAGCAGTTCAGATCTACTCTTCCAAGGAAAGGTAGAAAAAAAAATGAGTAGGTATTTTAAAAGTAGACCTGCATAATTTTCTTGTCACTCATGGGACAGTAAAACAAAAGATGTGAATAGATTTATAGGAATACACACAGTGGCTTCAATTATAATTACCCAAACTGGAAATGACCCAAATGTCTGTAAATTATATGGTAAAACAGAAAAGTGCAGCAAAGCCCTATAATGGGAAACTGCACAGAAAATAAAGCTGCTTTGAGAGGCAGCGGTGTGAGCACGTGGAAACGTGCAGAGGAAGCAACACGCGAAGGCACCCACCGCGTCGCCCTGCCCGCGCAGCCCAGAGGCAGGCAGCTGGTCCAGGGAAACGGAGTAGGCCAAGGGCGCAGAGCTGCCGGGCCTCGGCTCAAGGCCCGAGCGGGGAACGTCCCCACGAAGCTGGGCCGGGAGAAGGAAGATGCTGGCAGCCGAGCGCAGGGCCCTGGGGCGGCTCCCGCCGGGAGAGCTGCCTCCCGTCTGGCCGAGGCAGGCAGCGGCACCTGAGAGAGCGCCCAGGCGCTGGCTGTCCGGACCTGCCCCTCATGCCCCGGGGACACAGCACGGCCTGCCCTCGTGGCTGCAGCCCCGGTGTGTCCTTCTTCCTGAGGGCGAGGCCCCCGACAAGTGGCAGAAAACTGAAAACCGACTCTCACGTGCCACTTGCGGTCGTGGTCTGCGTGACACATCGCGGCGGGGCTTCGGTAAGATCCACACGAGCCAGCTCGCCCAGGACCGCGGAGCAATATCTCCTGTGAATAGTTCGCTTGCACTGTTTCCTTTTTCCAGTACCGAGAATCGAACTCACCACCTTGCGCTTGCTAGGCGGGGGCTGTGCCGCTGAGCTAAATCCCCAGCCCCAATTTGCTTGCACTGTTACCACAATGCTTATTTTAAGAAAAAAAAAGCTATCATAAATTTTTGTTGCTTATGAGTTTATAAGGATTCTTTAACATGATTTTTGCAATGTTAAGAACATTAAAATTTGCCAAATTAGTTTGTAGTTTGTTTTTGTTTTTTGAGACAAGGTCTTGCTCTGTAGTTTAGGCTGGCCTTGGACTCACTGTGTAGTCCATGCTGGCCTCCAATTCTTGGTGCCTCCTGCCTCAGCCTCCCTTGTGCTGGCATTACAAGCACACATCACTACTCCCTGCTTAATTTGTAATTTGATTTATTATCTTTTTAAAAATAATTACCAACGGTAGCTTGTCTCTTTTAAGGAAATATGACAGAATAAACATTCAGAAAAAAAAAATGAATATCCTAGTCAGGAAAAATGGTGAGCAGAAAGTAACCCAAAACTTGGGTTACTTTTCAACTTTGAATAAATAGAAAACTGGTTACATATTAATAACACGGGAGGATAGCAATAGTACTTATGATACTGTCATAGGAACAAAGCAGTTAAATGCAGGATATGTTTTAGTTGCTTGATGTAGTACATAAAATTTATGACAGAAAATACTGTTTATGTGAAATTTATATTATATAGAAAATAACTAGATTTACTTTTAATATTTGCTTATAAAGATGGCTTTGTGAATAGTTAATAGAAACATTTCCTGACATATATCTTTACTACATGGGGATCTTCAATGCTTTTTATCTTTAATGCTTGGGGAAGAATGTATGAGACACATAAATTTTAATTAACGTGGTGATTTGGAGAGTGCCATTCAACCTGCCACTTTTGGGGTGGCCCCGGCTCCCCTCACTTCTCTGGGCTGTGGAAAACAGGCCGTGCTCCTCTGTGAGACCTCACAGTTGCGGCCCCATGGACGATGGTGCTGCAGGTCACAGGTAATTATTGGTCCTCAGCTCACATCCTCAACACAATAGAAAAATTGACCCTTTTGATAAGTAAATCATGAGGCCTTTTGTTTTCCCTGTGTGTAATTTTGCAAAGCATAGGAAGCCATGTATACAGCTCAGATATTACTGTTTTAAAGCTGGCTCTGACCCCGGCACTTCACCCAGAGATGGAAAGGGAATCTCACCTTCATCCTCAGTGGGTGCTTCAAGGCCTCGCTCCTCCTCTCCCCTCCCCTTCGTGAATGTAAAGTGCGCTGTGTCCCACCGAAGCATTTTCAAAGACCCCGTGCCAAGGGTGAGGGCTGTGTGTGGACTTCACAGAAATGCTCTTGAGGGTGTCTGTCAGAGCTGGTGTTATTTGCAGTTGTGTGATTTGGGGCTGAGCCACTTGCGGTGTTAGTGACCAGAAGAACGATTTGGTTACTGTCATGTTTGGTGAGCTTCCTTATGTGGAAGGAAGAAGAGCACAGACTCCGTGGTGTCGGTACGGGGACCAGCGCTGTCACAAGGCAGCCTCACTTGTTCACCACGTCAGCAGTGTCCAGAATGGAGGGACGGATTCAAAGGAGGATGCAGACCAACAGGAACAATGGCCTGCAGGTTCCTTTGCCTCTTATTGTGATTGAAATGTAGGTTATCCCTGTCAGGAACCCCGTCTTGATTCTACTCCGCAGTGCACCAAGAATGTGTGATGCACCCACCCAGAGCTTTTCAGTCATGAAGAGATACATGGTTTTCATCATATCATGAATATAATGAACTCATTTTCCAGTGGCTGTCTAAAATGTGTGCTATAATTTAATTCCTCAGGAAAGCAATTGTACCAGAAGACAATATCTTAAAGATGAGAGGTAGATTTTCCCTTGTGAAAAGGTCACATTTCCTTGCTTGTCCATACACTGAGTTATTTTGGATTATATTCTGGATATTGTGAATATTTGTTGTATAGGCCTGGGTTTTGTTATATTCCTTCAAAGACAATGCTTTTGCTTAGCAGCCAGTTTACTTGGTGAGACTCGGACTGCAAGCTGTCTTTTGAGCAGCAGAAGGCAGTGCCCTGCAGGTGGAGAAGAGGAGGGGGCACAGGCTGGGCTAGCAGGGCTTCGGTGGGGAGAGGCTGGGCCCTGGGTGTCAAGTACAGGTGGACAGAGTGGTCTGGGGTGAACACAGACCATGGAAAGGTGCTGTCCACTCCCAAGCCAGAAGAGTTTCAGTAGTTCCACCGTGAAGGAGTAGTAAGTGCTCAAAGAGATAAGCACACCTGAGTTGAGCTTTACACAAAGTACATGGTACCAAAGGCTACAGGGCAGCACACTCATGCAGATTGTGCTCCTCCGTATTGGTTAAAATGAATCAGAAAGAATGCTTATGCTTTGAACAACTATCTGTTTTTCTTGGTTTGGGAGTATTTCTTACCTTAATGAGTATTACTAAAGATTTGTATATTTTTGCTCTCAGTGATAAAGTATGTGAGATATCTTTTTCATTTCTAGTACTTTCTAGCTTGATATGGAGCTTTTGTGAAAGTACCATTTTCTCCTTTTTGTGACAAATGCATTACGCCCAATAGTTACAAAGTATAAAACTGTCTAAGCAGGCATATTTGCATTTATAATTACTTCTTAAAAAGCAAAGCAAAGTTTTTCATACTGTGGAGTGTTCAGATCTTGCTCATTTTCTGAAGTTTAAGGAAAACTTCTGAAGATTATGGAGAAGAATTGCTTGACAAATGCCTTCTGAAGGAGAGATGCTTCAGCTATGCTTGCTAACTTGCATAAATATTATATTCAGACATAAATTATATAAAGGATAGATGTATGAAATATTACATAGTTTAGCCAAAGACTTGCAGTAGCTTCTGAGTAAGACAGAAACAGCTGGAATGCAAAGAAACACTGGGATCTGAGGAGCCAGGACCTGGGGTAAGACAGAAGGATACCCATTTTCGAGAGAACACAGCTCTTGGGACCTGGTCCTGGGCTGATGCTGACCCAGAAAACAAGGGAACCCTGGCCATTTGGTCTCTGCAGCTCGAGGGGACACTGCCTACTGTCACTGTCTCATGCTGTGTCTCTGCACATGGTCACACCAAGTGGAAAATGTGCTCAACAAGTTCATGTACAATGTGATTAAATATTACAATTCAGCAATATGTACAACTAATATAATAATATATGACAAAATAATTTAATACTAAAATAATATTTCCTGTCTGCATGCTCTAACTTTCATAGCATGTTAGACAATGGAAAGTGATTTCATGGTTTGAAGCAAACATCAAATTTCCCTTTGAGTTTTTCACAATGGAAACCTAGTGACTAAAATAAGCCATATTCCCTCAGGATAGAGTTCCTTGGTCTTTCTATTTTAAGTTTATTTTAGTTACGTTCTTGTTGCTGGAACAAAACACCCGACATCCACAAGTTAAAAGAGGAAAGATTTATTTATCTCACAGCTGTAGAGCTTTCAGTTCATAGTCAGCTGGCTCCAAGGTAGGACAGCATGGCAGAGGGAAATAGTCCATGGCAGGGAAGGCAGAAGGCAGGAGTAGCAGATTGCAGCCCTCTTTGCCTTTACGTTGTCTCCAGGCTGCAACCCTATTGGTTGATGCCACTAATGGGTGGGGCTTCTGTCTTCGGTAAATCCATTTGGCCACATCCAGAACTCTGCTAAACCAATCAGTAGACTAATGTAGTTGTCACACATCCCTCATCCATGTTCACACACCCATGGTCCAGCCACTTCCAAATAGCCCCACCTAAGAATGCCTGAGGCTTTGGGGAGACATCTAGATACAAGCTAGAATGTCATCAAGATCTGTCTGAATGCTGATAATTCTGTATCATTGTTTCTTGCAAACCTGTACTTTCTTTATACAGATTGAAGGCTTTCTTTTTTTAACTAGTGTTTTATTGCAGGTGAGAATAAATTTTCTTTTCTATTTTTCTTTTGAGCTTTTCTATGGATACAATTGGATTTTTAAAAAGATCATTTGTCTTCTAGAAATATCATTTCATCTTTAATCTTGCAATATTTTATAATTCTTTTACACTTTATAGCCAATATTTTTCTCAAGCCTTTTTAAATGCTATTTTAAACAGTTTATTCTTCAGTTACTTCTTTTAATATTTATTTTCTGGAATGGTTTTCTGTTTCTATTCTGTTTCTTTCCTTTGCTATCTTGTTCTTCATCTTTAAAAAGGTCTTTTGTTCTTCACATTTTAAATTTTAGTTCTTGTCTGAAAGAGACTTATTTTTGATGCATGTGCTTTCTTAAAAAAAAAATGATGCTTTTGCTGCTGTTTTTGTTTTCCTCAAAGTGCTGTGTTTCTGGTGGATTTTCCAACTTCCTTTTGGGCTCCTTCATCCCTCCCTTCCTTCTATAATTCCAGGAACTCTGCCCAGGTAGGGCGGGGCTCTCTGGTCTCCACTCACCACTGATGAGGGGTGGGAGGAAGACCTCCTCTTTGCTGAATCTGAGATCAGAGTGGTAAGCCAGGGCAGACTGTCTGCTTGAGTTTATTATTTCTAAAGAATTTTCTGCCAATTCATTGCCTTCGGAGAATTGTTTAAGGGAGAGTCTTCTGCACCATATTCCCTTACTGTGTGTTCCATTATAAAAATGTTGAAGCACACGTCGGGGTTTAAAAGCACTGTGCACCTGTGTACCCATCTGTCCCCGGGATCCTGCAGCTGGGGTACTAGCAGCTTAGTCTCTGGTCCTCCCCTCTGGCCAGCCCTCAGCAGCTGTCCCGGGCTGCATTTGAGGACACACTGCAGATGTCTGCATACATCTGAGGAGAGGGGCGTCATTGGACTGAAGGTTTCTGGAGTGCTCTTGTGAAGGCTGCCGGTGGGTCCTTCCTTTGAAATTTATCTTTAGCTCCTTACTGACATCTGAGATCAGCAGTTGTGAGGCTGATGCCACCCTCTCTGTCCCCTGTGTGGACAAGCAGCTTCTCAGATGCCTTTCTGTCTGGCTTTCATCTCCTGCCTTCCTGGGACCCGCTTGGTGCTCCTCAGGCCTGCTTCCTCCCAGGCTTGGAGCTCTGCTTTGGCCTACCCAGTGGCCCAGAGGGCAGGGAAGCCCCAGGCTGGCCTGGGCTTGCAGTGTCTGATTCCCCCTGCAACTGACCACCTCTCATAGATGTAAGTTTCGCAACTCACTTTTACCCTCATTGCTTAAATTTTGTCCTTAAGAAATATGCTTGAAGCCGGGCGTGGTGGCGCACGCCTGTAATCCCAGCACTCAGGAGGCTGAGGCAGGAGGATTGTTGCAAGCTGAAGGCCAGCCTGGGCTACAAAGTGAGCTCAAGGTCAGCCTGAACTGCACAGAGAAACCCTGTCTCAAAAAGACAAAAAAAAAAGAAAAGAAATATGCTTGTTGCTTTTTTTTTTTGTCTATGATATTTATTTTACTTAAACAAGGTAGAAAAGTAGTACTTTTTACTGTGGTCCATTTTTCAAAAGGCTGGAAGGTAATTTTCCTCCTAGAGCGATGACATTCACTATCCTTTCTCCCCAGGTATACTGGTGTCTCGAAGGTGGCTGAGTGCAGGGCCTGGCCCGCCCTCACCATAGACCGACCTGTGCACCAGCCTTTTCCTCTGGAAAATGTTGTCCATACTCAACCTGCCACGTACTGTTTTAGTAGAAGTTCTAAAAAAAACAGTTGTAGTACCAAACACAGTATCTGGTGCAAAATAAGGCCTTGTGTTTTAAAAACAGTAAATATTAAAAATATTTTTTACTGAAATTAAGTTTTAACAATCTTTGTGTGCTTAACAATGACTGAAATGCCAGCACATACACACACACACACAGATTGTTAAAACTTAATTTCAGTAAAAAATATTTTTAATATTTACTAACCTAGTGGATGCCATTGCTAGGGTTAGAGGTCTGAGCCACCTTACCCAGCTTGATGTCTGGTATCCTAGCTCAGCTTTGTTTTCATTCCTGTTACTTGAGCCATTATTAACTGATAGTCAGCATGTATCCGATTTATTACTGCTCCCGGTCTCATTGCTGTTTTCATTCCTTCTCACACCCCACACCTCCCACCCTTGCCATTCCTCCTGGGGACTAACCTTCACAATGCTCTTTAATGAGGTTTCTCACTAATAAAGTCCCAGGGATTTTTGTTGTTAATTTGTGTGTTTCTGATTCACGTTAATTTGCAAAACATAGTTTCCTACAGACACACTGGGGGCTTGCACTGCTTCATTTATAGGACTTTATCACCTTCAGGCATTTTCACTGGTGTGAGGAGTCACTTGCCATACTAAGCGAATTTCTTCTGAGTGTGGTAGCTGCGGATTTTTGTTTGCATGGGGCCTCTTCAGACCTGAGAGCTGCAGTCTCTCTTCAGCTCCAGGCCTCACTTCCCTCTCCTTTGCCTCCTCCTTGTTGCTGTTACCTTGTCAGACGCCTCTCGCACAGGTCTGTCTCCGCAGCCTGACACCACCTGCTTCTCTGTACCTTTCTGGTTTCCAGGCTGAGGGCCTCCACGGGGCAGTCGGTGACAGTACTTCACCACAGGGCTCGTCGATGTCCTCTGTGTCATTTGAAACCTGTTGTAGCTTTTGCCATGGTGTTATCAGTTGTACTTAAAAATCTATGCTTTTAGAAGATCTGTTAAATTTTTCACCGTTTTCTAGCTTTATTCTGGTGTATTTTTTAATAATCTCCTTATAATAATAAATGTTAACATTGACATGCCGTAAATACTACTTCCGTCACCAGCACACTGCAGTTCCAGCCCTACAGTGTTGCCCTGAGTTCCCTCACTCTGTCTTGTTCATTCAAATAGCTGATGGTTTTTTCCTGTAAACCGATTCTCTTTGATGCATCCTTTGTGGGATTCTTTCAGACCCAGACAAAGAGATCCTTGAGAAGATCAAAGATCTCAGAGACACTTTGCTTTTGCAGGCCACTCACAGGTTCTACAAGCCTGAAAGGTGTTTAGCTTAGGACTTGGAGTACTTATTTTGGGGCCACGCAGGGTGTGCTTATCTTAGCCCTGGACTCGCGTGAGGTCGGACTTGCTCTCTCTCTCTCTCCTCCTCTCCTTCCCAGAGTCAAGGTCAAGCAGGGATGACCTCTCACTGGCTTCCTCCTGGACAGTGCGTTTTCTCTTCATTGTCCAGAGCACAGATCAGTAAGGGTCTTGGGGAGGAGCTGTCCTTGTGGTAGCCCTGGCCTGGCCCTCTGCTCCTGCCTTAGAACCTGACCACCAGGCCACCAGAGACTTCATTCCTTTGCTCCCAAACCTGGGGGAATGGGCAAGGGAGGGGGAAGTCTGTTCAGCCCCATACTTACTTCTCATGGACGCTCAGAGGATGCCAAAGGGCCCCTTACCATTCTCCAGCTGCCTGTAGGCATCAGAGCCCGGTGGGCACAGCCAACTATGAGACTTCTTGCTTTCTGCATTTACGGGGTCCTATTTTCTGAAGATGGTTGGCACTGAGCCATTTACTTCAGCTCAGTCTTGACTTTAGTTAGGTGAGTCTCAGGCTGTAGCTAGCAGTGTCAGCTCCATGAAATGCCATGTGGCGGTGATGATTGGTGACAGGGGAACGTGATGAAGGGATATTGATGGGGGGCTTGTGCTTTATTTAGGGTCACTGTTGTGTGTTTCCATGCGTTTTGATGAATGAGAGCATGGTTTTTATCCTTTCAAAGCACTTTACTATTGGAACATTGTGAAAACGGACATGAGAGTACGGTGTACTTTCTCAACATGTCACCACACAAGAAGTGTACCCAAAGAGGAAGTGGAGGCTCAACTCACCTGTTATGGCTTGTATCTAGATGTCCCCCCAAACCCTCAAGCACTTAGAGGTGGGGCTTTTCAGAGCTGGATAGAGCTAGGGTGTGATCTTGGGATTAAGGATCACACCCTGGGTACGGATGGCACTGTATAAAGTGCAGATAACCTGGATGGGATACAAAGGGAGAGCAAGAAGCTACTGCTGTTGCAGCTTGCCGTCTTCTGCCTGCCCTCCTTTTCCATGGACTCTTTCTTCTCTGTAATTCTGTAGTGCCCTTCTGTCATGCCACCCTGCTTTAGAGCCAGCTGACTATGGACTGAAACTTCTACAAACTGTGAGCCAAAATAAACCTTCCCTTCTTTAACTTTCAGTGTCAGGCATATTGTCTCAGCAAAGAGAAAAGTAACCAAGACACCATCTTATCTGTGGGTTAGGCTGTAGAACTGTGGACTTATGTCACAGAAAAGGATTGCAGGATAAGTTACTAAAGGCATAGGAAGGGTTACTGAGCAGAATTAAATATTCGTACCCAGAGAGAATACAGTGCAAGCCCTCCAGAGACAGGCACATTATAGTTTAGAGTTGTAGGTTTTTGTGTGATCTCAAGGGTGTTTTCAAGATGAGTGACCTAGGGCTTTTATCCTAATGTCTTCATGTTACCCATTTGCTAGGTTAAAAAGCTCAGTGAAAAGGCAAGCCATTTCTTTGTGTTTGAAGTTTAAACATGCTGCTCATTTAATAGTGATGTTTCCTAAAAGTTGGAAGTCTGTAAGAAGAAAAGCACAAGCTAAACTGATAGGTGAAAAGCTCAGGCCACATTTACAGGCTTATTGTGTCTTTAAGACCTTAGGGAACTTTTTGGGTGATTTTCCTGGAAGGTGAAAAGGCATCATGTTGTGATTTAGATCTGAAAGTCCTCTAAGCATCTTGTGTATTTGGAGTTACGGCCCAGGTGGATGAGACGGATCAGGGAGGGCATTGCCTGAAGAAGTGCAATCCTGTCGCTGGCTCCTCTCCTCTCCCTCTGCTTCTTGGTTGCCGTGAGTGGAGCATCTGTCCTCCACCGGGCCCTTCCACCATACTGTTTCTGCCGTGGTGCCAGCTAGCCATGGGCTGAGCTCTCTGAAAAGATGAGCTGAAACGCACCTCTCCTCATCTGAATTGTGGGCTTTGGGTATTTTTCCCAAACACTGGTAAAGTCACTGGTGCAAAAATTTGGTACCAGGAGTAGGATCATTGTTGTGACTATCCTGGACGGTGGGGCTCAGAAGCCTTTGGGACTGGTTTTCAGGAGGAGTTTAGAAAGGTTTAGAGAAGTGAGTTAACATGACCTTAGAATACTGGAAGCAGAGATTGATGAGATGTTCTATTCAGACCCCAGCAGACAAGAATTATTATAGAAGTGTGGACAGTAAAGGCCAGGCTCATGATGTTACAGAAAGGAATGAGGACTTTATTAGTAACTGGAATAGAGACTATGTGTTTCGTTCTGGCAAAAAAAAAAAAAAAAAAAAAAATTGTCTGCATTTTGTCAATGTCCTAAGACTGTAGGAGGCTGACATTAAAGTCAGTGGATGAGTTGATCTGGTGGATGAAATTCTAAGCAGCCCAATGTTCAGGCTCTGACACAAGTACTGCCCTGTAAACTGGCATATAGAGGGATCAGTGACACAGATGATAAAATAGTTTACCAAGAGACAAGAAGTATAGAGAAGGTAAGAATTTATTTAGAGCACTGAGCACACTGTTGAGAGGAACTGGGTATGGGGGAGTTTCCAGGAGAAGAATTGTGCATTTAAGGTGAAAAATTGGGGCTTGTGTAAAGGAACACATTTTAACACTTTTGTGCTACTGGCTGCTCTTAGCCAGATCTACAGTGAGAACCAGAAGCAGAAGGCATAGCTGACAGGAAATAACTGCAAAGTTCGGGTAAAGAACAGTGTGTTTTCTAAAAGTTTAGCATTATACAGAAGCCCAGTATGAAGCAGGACCATAGGAAAGGGGCTTTTCAGGCCTCTCAGGAAATGGCCAGATGCTACCCTTTGCAGGCTCAAGGGTGTAAAAGCACAAGGTACTTGGAAAGACTTTGCTTTGAGAAGAGGTCCTCAGGGTGCCCTGCTCACTCAGGACTGCCAAGGGAAGTGAATTCCTAAATTAAGCCATCCAGGCACCCAGAGGCCCCTGCAGCCATAGTCCAAGTGACCCAGACGACTGCTCACGCTGGCGGCAAACCTTGGTGTCATCAATGTGGTGCAATTTTTCAGGCACACAGAATGTGAGAGTAGTGCGGTCTACTACTGTGAAGCTGTGCCAAAATGATCCTCTCTTCCTTTAAGCTGCAGGGACTGAGTACTTTGTCCCAGTAATGGAAAGAGACTGACATGCACTGTAGCCATGGGTAACTTTGATAGTTCCCTGAAACTGGAGTTTTATTTAAAAGTGTAATTTTAAATTTATGATTTTCCTTGTCTCATCACCTATCTTTATTTCTTCTACTCTACCTCAATCACAATATTATTACCAATGCAAAATGATTATCGATCATGAGGCATAGAATATATTCCCAAGCCAAAGGTTTTATTATTTTCTCTATAACTTAGGTTTCAATTTTTACATTTTAATGATGCATAGTTATTGATTTTACATATGTAGAGGGGTAGAGTGTGATAATCCAATATATGTATGCAAATTCTGATGATTGTATCAGTGTAATTATCATTCACATCTCCTTAAACACTTACCATGTCTTTGTGACGGGAAGCCTCCAACTCTTCTTTCTGGATCTTTCATATATATGACTTCGTGGCTGAACAACAGTGCTGCAGTGTGTGACCATGGTGGCACAGAGGACGAAAAGATTACTCAGAGATGAGGCTTGGTCTGAATACCTCGAGGGCCAGAGGGGATATGTCAAGGGAGAGCGCCCAGCATTAGGGAGACTCCCAGGAGTAGCACTAAAGCTGTGAACTCTCTGGCTTTTGTTTAGAATATCAGTGTAAGACAAAACACAGAAGAGAAGCAGTTTGGGCAAGGAACTGGCTCAAGGGTGGGTAGTTTTTTTGGGGAAAGGGAGGAACAACGGCCAGATACAGCATGCTCTGCTGATCTAAACTTGTTTAACAACTCACTCCTCACAAAGCCTGTGTGCTTTTGCCCTGTAGTTTAACCACTCACTCCTTGGCCAAGTTCCCCATACGATAGTCACTCTGCTGTGATGAAGAACACTGGAACTTATTCTAAAGCCAAAGTTGGTAATTTTTGAACGTTAATTAGATCCACGTGGGGTTTTGACTGTTTGGTAGGCTGAGAGGCAAAATCTTACAGACCTTAGAATCTTACACAACACCGCACTTTCACTCAAGTCTGGGGCTGGAAGATGAAGCTTCCTACAGGCTTTCCTGGTCCTCAGGCAGATGACCCAGTTGCCTTATTCCCGTGTCCTTTCAGGCCTCTTCTGAGCTTGGCATTCCCAGTGTCTCTTCCTCTTTTCAGAAGGATGTCTATGTTGTTATTTTATTATTTTTTTAAAATTCTCTTTAAAACAAAGAAAGAAGGACATCAGTTCTAACCTTAGAGCCCCACTTTTTGAGCTATTTACCCTGAAGTATCCTTTTACAGGCTGTGTTTCCTGTTATAGTCACTCTGGGGTTAGAGTTCTAGCATATGAATGAGGATGCAATTCAAAATACAGTATTTTGCAAAATACTGTAAGCAACCTAAAATTTAAAAACCTCTTGGCCTAAATTTGAAGGGAATGTGAGACCTCGTAGAATTGCTATCAGATGTTGGAAGTGCTGCCACCAGAAGCTTGCTTTCTCTCCAGCAGTTGTATCTCCATCTCTCCCTGCACTGTGTACTCAGAGCTATTCAAGCATCTGAGTGCTGCCTGCTGTGTCTTGTTTTCCATCCCAGATAAAGGTCGTTCATGGCTCAGTGGGAAAGCTGCAGAGTGAAAGAAAACACATTCTCCCTGGGAAGAGAAGGGAAGGTTGGCAGTCAAGCAGAGCCTGCATTTGAGCCTGGTGTGGAGAGGAAGACAGCGATCATTTTTTTGCAGACTTTAAGTCATACCTTGTGCTTGCAAATCAAAGGAGCTCTGGAACTGGGCTACAGGTCTCTTTACTGTTTTGTTTAAAGAAGCAGATGAAAGCAAAAACAATTTCCTAGGGCACATGGCACAGACAAATGTTTGATAAGGACTAAGATGGCTTATCTGAAGCATACTGCCATTGGTTTGTTTATTAAGGAATTAAATATGCTAGGAGTACTTTCGAAGTCCACTTGAGCCACAGCAATCATAGATCCAGTTATCATTTCTGAGATGCTCCAGGTATAAAAATGAAACCAGCCACAAACTGAAGGACTGCAGCAGCCAGGAGGCTGCGGCACGTCCAAGCCAGCCGACATCTGTCCAAGGCAGTGATGTCTGTCAGTGCATCTGGAGTCTGCAGCACCCAGCCAGGCATGCGTGCTGCGATCCAAGTACTGATCCAACCTGAGTATCCAGCGGGATGCGAGTCTGGTCTCATCCTGGTCCTCATTTGCTATGTCGCTGTTCAGCTCAGCAGGACTCAGGGCAGCTGATAGTCTCCAGGGAAGAGAGGCCAAGCCAGGAGTACAAGAGACAGGGGACACACTAGCATCTAGACTATACAGTGGTGATTTAGAGTCAACTCAAAATATCTGGAGGTGTACCTGTCTTTAAATTTACTCCTAACTTTTCCTGCCCAGATTCAGGTAATATCTAACTTAAAAAAGAAACAAATATTTATTTCTTCATAAATTTTCTATGCATTTTCTTATGTTTCCAGCAGTGAAAGTGATTAAAAAAAAAACAGGGAACTTTTAAGGAGAATAGATCACAATTAGAAGCAAATTCTCAGCGGCTGTTTTCACCAACGTCCATTTGGAAGCATACGTTCTCCTGACATCATGATTTGGAAAGGCTTGCATTCATGGGCTGCATAGCGCAGAAGACACAACCACCGGATGGTAGCAAAGTGCCCTCAGTGAGGACCACTGATTTATTGTTGCAAACGTTTCTGAGAGGGAGATGTCAAGGAGAACTTGGGAGCATGGAGGCATCACACCATCAGTGCTGAGCAGGTAAGATCCTCCTTGTGATCCAGACAAATCTAGAACCCTGGGATACATGAGATGCAATTTCTTATCCTTCACAGTGTTGAAAACAGTTAAAACTCTAAACTAGCTATCACTCGGTAAAATGAATGGAAAATATCTGTTCTGAAAGGGTTAATTAAGCTTCAAAATAGCAAATGTTTTCTCTCATTTATATGCAAAACTGAACTCCAAAATGCCATGATATTAATATTCATTACCACTGAGAGATCTAGTCGGCCAGGAGTACCCAGAATAGCACAATGGTGACTACAGTGAATAAATACATGGCCAGATATCCAAATGACACATGTAAATTTTGTTTCAAGAAAAGCTGCTCTGAAAATTCTTTTAACTTCTCTTGGGCTGGGCATGAGTTCTGAGCAACTGATGTCTGCTAAGTGCTTCTCTCCACGGTGCCTGAGCCCAGCTGGGAGCTGCCATCCAGAAACATGGGCCCAGGAATGTCTGAGGTTGCAGCTTCCGCCTGTGTTCTTCCTGGGTCTTTGTCTGGTATCCTTGGTAGGTTACATGCATACTTTAACTGTTGAACACAACTTAAGATCAGGGGATCAGCATGTGCTACCCCAAAACGTGCAGCCATTGTATAAGATCAGCTTGCTCTGAAAGCAACTGAGAACCAGTGGGTGCTGGAGTGTGCTAGTCTTCTTCTGCCTAGGCACAGGTCATCCTTCTCCCCTGTACAGTGCTCTCCCTGCCTCTGCCAGGAAGAGGAGAAAGACGCAGACTCAGCCTGGCAGCTGATGGGAGAGGACTTTGTGTAGACAGTGCCTGATGCAATAACCTCACGCTCCATGGTCCCATCACCAGTTCCCCATGATTTCTGTCCCCAGGAGCCCAAACCTCCCCTCATAATACAGTGTGCAAGCCTTTGGTTTTAACTGTATTTCACATCCTCCTTTGTGAACTCTCATGCCTGTAAATATCAATTAAAAAGCATGTACCTTCCCCCCGGGCCTTCATCTTTTGCTGGGCCCTCTGCACCTAAGAGGATAGAGAAGACATTTTTCCTTCCTGATGACAAGTAGCATCTGGTGGACTTGGAGACAGGAGACTACTGAAAAGACATGAGGCCCTCTTTGTTCTCAAGAATGTCTTGGCATATTCCTCTGCACAAAAGTTTTCAAGAAAACTGGAAAAACACTAACAGCTTTTGAGTGCCCACTCCTTGTCAATCATTGTATTTGTAAACATAATAACGCCTTTAAGGTAGATCTGATTGTTCGTAATCTGCAGAAAATCCAGTTGTAAATAGGGTTTAAGTGACTTGCCCAAGGATACCCCTTTCTGTCTCTCTGTCTCTGTCTGTCTGTCTGTCTGTCTCCCTCTCTCTCTGTTCCTCTCCCTCTCTCCCTTTCTCCCTCTCTCTTTCCCTCTATCTCTCTCCCTCCCTCTCTCTGCTTCGCTCCTGCTCTTTCTACTCCGGCTCACTCCCCTTACTACAGATGTCTTGAGTGTGTTCTGTCACATGCAGGCTGGCTGAACTGACTTAGGGTCCTGGGGTATGAGGTCCCCGCTGCAGGCTCCTTTCCTCAGAGCCTGCAGACCCAGTTTATACACCTTGAATGGGTGGCTTGGGTGACCTGCAATTTAATGTTGAGCTTTTCCAGATTGTGACTTAGCAATGCTGGCTTAAAATACAACATTATAGTTAAAATAATTCCCAATCAAGTTCCCTTAGAGTGTTCTCTTGGTTTCATCTCGGTGCCCTGGTGCACCCCACCCGCAGCCTGCCTCCCTTTCTGAAGCTGACTACTCTCTGTCGTGCTGTGAATGCGCACAGCTGTTCACTCTGTTGTCCCCCGGCTTCCTGCTGAATAATGTACCGAGCTGTCCAGGCTCCTCACAGTCACCACGTGAAGCCAGCGATCGGGCCTTCGTGTTAATTTTCCTTCTATTTTGAGGGATTTCCTATCTTCAGATCTCCTCTCCAGGAAAGTTTCTAACTGGTACAATTAAAAAAAGGGAGTGAGAGAGCACACTTGAGCATTCAGGTCTGTCACTCTGCTTGGTCAAAGGAATCCAGCCACCTACTAGCTTCCAGCACAGGTGAACTGCCCACACATTTGCATCCTTCCTGAGTTGTTTTTCCTGTGGAGAGCACTGCTTTTCATTAGTTGAAGACATAAGGACACAGTGGCCTTAGGGACACTTCTGTGCTTGATGTCTGGGCTAAGAAATTCTGATTCCTGTGTTTCAATATGTGGCATGTGCTCCTATCTCAGAAAGCTCTTGAACTAAAGGAATGTACTTCTAAGGGACAAGTATAAGTCAGTTACTTAAATGTCATTCACATAGCAAAAATATGTTTGGAAGTACAAAGTAATTTCTTTTAGAGGTCTTTTGTGGGGCGGTAATCTTTGTTGTGAGCTGTGTCTTTATGGGTCAGTAGATCTGACAGAACTTGAGAGAAAGAAGTGACCAATGTCAAATGAAAGACATTGGCATTTAAATGTTTCAGGGTCTTTATTGTACAAGGTTGCATATGTGCAGCTTGGCTGAGCAGGGAGAGCAGGGTGAGTGGACAGTGGCCGAGGGAGGCCACCTCGGCCGGGTGGGCCTGGTGCAAATGAGAGGCCCGGGGCTCTAAGTGGTGGATGCAGCAGGCCCCAGGTTTCTCCTAAGTCTGGTGCGGGGGGAGTCAGCAGATGGCAGAACTGAGGCTATGTGGCTATGTATATGCAATTTTACAGTGCAGATGTACATGTGCATGTGTGTGCACATATGTATACAGTGTGTGCCATGCATTTGTACATGAGATTGAATATGTGTGTGTGCATGAGTATATCCTTAATGAAATGAGCAAACGAATCTTAGAAAGAAATACAAAATGCTGGGAACTTAACCCCGATGTGAACAGCTGTTCCAAGAAGAGTGGTTTGGTCGGACCTCCTCTAACAGAAGATGCAGGGTCACAGAGGCTGCTGTCTGAGGGCCAAGGGGTGCAAGTGATGGCCAGGTGTGTCCCGTGACAGTGGGGTCTGCACTGTGGGCTCACCAGCACTGGACACACAGGAGCGAGGCAGAGTGCCCTGCAGCTCCCTGAGGGCAGGATCTGGGGGTGTGACCATCTCTGGGAAGGCTTCTGAGAAACACTTGCAGCCCAGTGAGTCTAGGGTGAAACATTTCCATTCTTATTTCATGGGAACTGGGAAAACCTGATTTGCACAACAAATAATGAAAAGAGAAATTTTTGTAGCTTTGGATTGTTAAAGCATCCCAAGCACTCTTGCAGTGGAATCTGTCAACTTCCAGAAATAAAGAGCAACCAATGGAAGCTCAGGAGTAATGCAAGGCTGGGACGGGTGGGCAGAAGATAGCACTGCTTCCTTCTTCTAGGCTATTTAGATCTCAGTCATAGTTAACTGATCCAATAAAAGAGAAGGATATCAAACCCCTCTTTGCCAAATCCCTGCAGTTACATAACAAAAAATCCAGCAAATGTCTTAATTTAAGAAACTGAGGGCAAGGGAAGAGGGGAAGTGAAGCCATTTAAGATGTGTCATGCACAGGCACCAGAAGCCTACATGGATGTGAATGTCATGTGACACAAACATGAGCTAAGAATACCCATCACAGGCAAAATGAAAACAAGAAAAAGAGGCTTAGAACAGGCAGGAGGGAAGTGTAGGAGAGGAGATGGGATTTGGGGAGAAACAAGCTGTGCTGCACACACGCACCCATTCCCCAAGTGAATGTAAACTTCGTGTACTGCAAACATGTACTAATCACATAAAAATTTTTGAAAAGAAAATTACTACAAACAGACTGTAGGACAATTTCATCCATCCATGTTTACAAATTGCTAGAATGTTTTCAATATTCTCTTTTTAGTTATACTCCAAAGTACAACTACATTTACCGTGTTTATTTTAAGACCTATTTTGAGTTAGGGATTAAATACCTATCTTACCTGGATTTATTATAGTTATGCCTGCATCTAATCTTTATATGACAAACACTGTTTAACGAGACACATTTGTACCCAAGGTAAGAAATGGAACAGGAAGGGATGGAGAGCTCTTCTGACTCAGATGGTTCTATTGGCCTTTTTTCCGCATCCCTGTCTGAGCAGAGTATGAAGATGGATGCTTTCATAGTTCAGTCCCCTTCACCCTAAGTGTTTCTTTTTCCTGCTTTGAAGTTTCAACTGCTGCTTCTAGCAGGAGTGTCCACTAAATTCATTCTGTCTTGCTAAGAAAAATACAGTTATCATGATCCACCTGGCAACACCTGTCTTATCCTGGGTGGAAGACAAAATTTCTTCCTGGTTCATTTCTCTGAAACTGGGTTATCTTTATGATTCCAGAGGTATTAGTCAGGTTTCCTATCACTGGACCAAATACCTGACCCTCACAACTTAAGGACAGGTATAACTTGGCTCATAACTTAGCAGGTTCAATCCATGGTCAGCTGGCTGGTAGAAGGCACAAGGTCAGAGTGGAAGAAAGCTGCTGACCTCATGGTATCCAGGAAGTGAAGACACACACACACACACACACACACACACACACACACACACACACGAGATAGAGAAATAGAAACAGAGAGAGACAGAGAGAGAGGAAGGTAAAGAACTGGGAAGAGAAATATACTGTTTGTACTAGTCACTTTTTGATTTTATCTGCAACTTAAGGGGAGATTAATTTTGTCTCAGTTTTCATGGCTTCTGTCCATCGTCAACAGGCTCCAAGGTAGAAATAGCACAGTGGAAGGGACTGGCAGATAACAACTGTGCATGCCGTGGTGGCCGGGTGCCAGAGAGGGAAGGAAGGAACCAAGAACAAGGATACAACCTTCTAAGGTACATCTTCAGGGACACACTGCTTCCCACTAGACTCTGCCTATGAATATGAATCTTTTGGGGGAACATTTTAAATCTACGTAACAGTCCACCTCATGCAAAGGACCATGTTCATCACATGGAAAATGCATTAGTCCATCTCTAAGAGTCACCAAAGCCATAACAGTTTCAGCACTGCAGAAAAGTCCAGGGTCTCCTCTAAGACTCAGGGAACACTCTAAGCTGTGAGCTCCGTTAAACATGAAAAACACAGCTAAATACTTCCAACATACAGTGGCACAGGATGAACATTTGCATTCCAAAAGGGAAGAATAGGATAGAAAGGGATGGGACTAAAGCAAGATGGAAACCAAGCAGTACAAACACTAAAGCTTGTAGTTTCATGAGCACCAAAGGGATTAGGCAGACTGCATGACCTTTTCCTTAGGCTGGCTCTGCTTGCGGCTTGTGATTTTTCTCAGGAGACACTCCAAATTCCTGGCATGTCCACCTTCTTGGGCCCCCACTGCACCTTAGGTTCACTGTCAAAGTTTCACACTCTGTGCCTTCAGGGCACAGTACCTAGTTCCCCACACCTTTTTGAAATCTGGGTAGAAGCCTCTGTGACACTGTAACTCTTGCATTCTGCATACCTGTGACACCAGTTCCATGAGGATGATGTCAAGACCTGCCACCATCCTGAGGAGTAGCCAGGCCCTCATGGAGCATGACTTCAGAGGTCTATTAGTACGCAGATGGCTGAACTTGAGGATACAATTTTGTAGGTGGCCATGAATGGGCAGGCATCCTAGGGACTCCCTTCTCAAAGGAAAGATTTATAGTTTTGGACTGTTGAGTCTGCAGTGAGTGTGGTCTTAATGATCTCTGAGATGCCTTCATGCATCTTTCTTCTTGTCCGTGTATAAAGCACTTTGGTTCTCTTTGGTGCTAATCTTTTCAGCCACCATGCTCTCCTTTGCCCCAATTTTATATGTGCTTTCTTTCTGATGGAAAACTGTCAAATTTTTATACCTTTCATCCTTGCTTCTTGCTCTTGATTCTCACTGAAGGTCTAGCTAAAAGCAGCTAGCATTACCCATGCTAAGGGTACTGGGCTGTTAAAAAGACCAGTCCAATTGGGCCGAAGTCCAGTCATTTCCACTGGCCAGGTGTTTCTTCTTTCCATGTACCTGAAGCCCCCTGATGGGCAAGATCAATCAAGGTTACAAGTTAAATGTTAGGCTTCCTTGAAATTTCCTCTGCCAGATTAATTTGTCTGCTACCCTTAATCTGTCTTCTGTACAGTCTCAGGACATGGACAAAACGTTGGCAAGTTTTTTGCTTCGGTATAACACATATGGTCTCTGGCCCAACTGCATTAGAGTCCTTGTTCCCAACTGAAACCCTCTGAGCCTGGCCTTACCTGTTCACATTCCTATCAGCACTCTGATCTTCTGAGCTGATGTTCAGTAGCACATATGAAGCCCTGCTCACAACATTCTAGGGATTCTCTACACTGCATTGTCAACCTTTTCCAAACTTGTTCCACAAATTAATTCCAAAGGCTTTCTGAGCCATGCGGTCATGTGTATTTACATAAGTGACCCCACTTGTCTGATACTAATTTACTGTATCAGTCACTTTTCTGTTGCTGGAACCCACAGGGTGACACCTGATATTTAAGGAGGGGTTTGTTTTGGTTCATAGTTCCAGTGGGTTCAGCCCATGGTCAGCAGGGGCCAAGGCAGAAACTGTGTGGTAGAAGGTCACAGAAAACTGTTTACATCATGAAGGCCGAGAAGCAGAGAGTAAAGGCAAGAACTGGATCTGGAAATAGGCCCTTCTAAGTTATTCCCTCAGCGACCCACTCTTCTGACCAGGTCACATCTCCTAAGAGCTCATTTAGCTCTAAAGTCATCAGTGGATCTTCCCCTCATGAGAGTAGTGTCCCTAGATCCAGTCCCCTTCCCAAAGCCCCCCCTTTGAATGCAAGAGAATTTTGGGGTGGTTTAGAGCTGAACTGTAACTCTGGTTTTACTTCTTTTTAAGAGCCCAGTACACAGGATTCTTAATGCTTGATGGTGTCTCTCTAGTTCTTTCAGCCTGAGCAAATTTTTTATTATGAAATGAGGCAGTACATCAACTGATCTCCCATTGCAATTTTGAATCTTATAAAGGCAGCTACTTCTAAATAGAAAGAATAATTTTAAATCATTCAAATCACTCTTGAAATCATTTCTGGCTCCTTGTCTTTATTTCCTTATCTGCTTAAATATGTGCTTCCTAGCTGAAAGAAGTCTTTAATGTTAATGTATACAAAGGGATAGAAAGGTCTACGCTGCAATTAACAGAGATGTTATCCTAATTAGTATAGATTTTTTTCCAACTTAATGTTCTCCATAACTGCACTGGCAAAGGGTATTAAAGGGCCTGCAAGGTGCTTTCAGAAAACAGCTAAATACAGTGATCAAGCAGGTTTGTACTCTGTTCCTACTCTTCTGAGATTTAGGCTGAACTAGTTATGTTTAAGGGTCTCTAGATTCCTATGCCTAACAAATCTGCTTATTCCTGGTGTCTACATATACTCGAGTCTCTCTGTGAAACATCTGTTAATATTCATCTTGTTTTTATTTACCACCTCATGACACCCTCAGATGTTATTTTATCACCATATTGAAGATATGGTTTTGGTGACTGGCTGATAGCCACTCAAAGTCTCAAATTTTAATATACCGCACTGTGGGTCCCAGAAAAAAGTTTAAAAAGTTACAGTATTCCTTAGATTGAATGATATATCCGTGTTTTTCTTTTTTTTTTTTTCCTCCGGTACTGGGAACCGAACTCACGACCTCGCGCTTGCCAGACAGGCGCTTTGCCGCTGAGCTAAATCCCCAGCCCCTATGTTTTTCTTTATCTTGGGTTTTGTAGATTTTGCTTTAGCTTGTTTTTGGTTTGAGGAAGCGGGTAGGGGAAGGATTTGTGACTGGTGCTGCCTACAGGCGCCGACACCAAGCAGAGCAGGTGCAGAGCTGTGGGAAGTGTGTCTCCGGCAGGCGGTGACCTCAGACAGTAAGCTGTCAGCCGAGAGCTGGCGTCCACTGCAGGTGACCCAGACAGGCAGGGCAGCCACTGGGTGGCAGCACTGTTCTCTTTGCTGAGCTAGTTGCTATACATGGGGACTTTGTTCCCTGGGACATGCTGGGGAGGGACTCCTGCCCTGTCATGAGCAGATGCTTACGGCTGATCACCACCCCAGAGGCATAGGAATGAGACCGGGCCACACTGGAAGCACACGTTCTCCTGAACAGGCGAAAGGTGATTGGATAGGGGGCGCTCCAGCTGACTGGGGCCTTGGCTGCAGGGAGCCAGCAAGTGGCAGAGAGAGTGACGCAGCTGCTGCTCATAGAACGGAAACTGCAGCAAGTTTTTATTGTTTTTCTGGGGTGGGCCAAAGTCCAGTCGTTTCCACTGGCCAGGCGTTTCTTCTTTCCGTGCACGTGAAGCCCCCTGATGGGCAGGATCAATTCGTCCCAGAGGCTGTTGAATTTTCACGTGTCTGATGCCATGGCCCTGGGCAAAAGATCTTGGCCTCGTGGGTCTGGACCCTGTGACAGGGTTGAAGAACTTCAGATGCTTGGGCTTTGGTTGCTTTTAAAGGAGCGCAAGGTGGAGGTAGAAAGGAGTGTGGAAAGAAAGGTGAACAGATGCCAGCTCCAGTGGGCAGTGGTCAAGTTAGCCCTGCAGATCTTACCTGCTCAGCATGTCTACATCCAGAGCTGTGCAGACTCTGACTCAAAGGTTGAGACAGTGAAGCAGGCAGATGCATGAAGACGGAGAGCTCATTCTGGTCACCCATAAGACCCCTGTGGGCTGAAGCAAGGGGTCAGTGTGTTTGGCAAAAGTGGCCTCCATCCCAGGCAGTAACTCAGGCAACTGTTATCATGATCATCCAACTGACACCATGTGCAGCGCATGTCAGAGGTGTCGTCCATAGCAGAGCAAGGACCTCAGCATGAAGTGCAGCTGTGTGGCTTCCAGAATCAGAATTTGCCGAGTTGACTAAGAGCACATGAAGCAAGAGGCTTATTCAGATTTTCTCCGGTGATGACTTCTCATTTCCTGCAAACAACCTGCTCCTGTGGTCTTATCGAGACCTCATGATGGGTCTGATGAAATGTGTCATGCTGTACCCGGGCTTATTTTGCCATCCCAGCCTTCTGTCCACCACTGTCCACCAGGGTGGATTCTAAAGGCCTGGAGCCAGTGGAAGGAGGGGTCCTGAGGCTGTACCTGGGAGGCCACCTCCACCCCTCCTGACCCAAGCTCCAAGCCTGGGCTAAGCTGTGGCCAGATGTGGACAAGTGCCCCGCAAGAGTTCACACTGGGTCTTGGGCTCAGGGTTGCAGTGCTATGTGATTTCTCTTGACCTTGTAGACTCCAGGTGCATCCATTTTCCTCTTGTGCCTATGTGTGCACTGTTATGGTATGGTAAGGCCCTTGCAGGGTGGAAATGGGGGGCTCCCCATCGTGACTCGGAGCCTCCAGGCCCCCAGAACTGTCAGCTACACAGGCACCTTCTCTATAACTCTTGCCTGCCTTGGGTATTGCACCACTGTAGTGGGGAGGACTTGCCCACTACCGGAGACCAGGCTATGGAAGGGTTAAATTGCCGACCATGAAGGGCGCTCCGGCTGTGTTGGAAAAGCTCCTATTCACAGTGCTCTGAAGTCAAGATGACACCACAGCTGGGGCAGCTAAGGACAAGGGCTGCTGCCCTCCTCTTCCTGCATTTTCCAAATCTGTGGAAACCCAGTAATTGCGGTGCTCCGGAAGATCCTTGTCGCTACTCCCGGAAAGTCTTTACTCCCAAGAGTTTTGACCTTCCTGGGCTCCCTACAAGCCACATTCCATCATCTCTCTTTAAGCCATTCACTGTAAACTCATCTTGGGAGATTGGGGTGATGCCAGGTCCCCAGTAACTTGCCCTCCCCACAGCCCGGCTCTCCTGGCCCCGGGCCGTCAGGACCAGCATTGTGCTTTCTCTTTCTCTCCTGTGAGGTTTGGGATCCCTGCGGCCAGCCCAGCTGACCTGTCTTTCCACATCGCACAGCTTTGTTTCCTCTGTGCCACTAGGAAGGGAATTCAAGCTCCAGGTGAGGAGGGGGCATCACGCGAGGGGCACCGAGGGAGCTGCAGGGTTCTGTGACACAGTTGGTCCCGGGTGGCCACGGCAGAGGGGACTCAGGTGACCAGCTGTTGTGCCCCCTCGATGAGCAGCTCTGGACGCAGTTCCTCACTGCCGAGTGGAAGTTCTGTGTGTTTAGGTTTGGAGTGCATTAAGTATGCCTGGAAATAGCCGTAATTCGGCACCTACTGTGTGGCAGGCACTGCCCACAAGTGGGAGCTCCGGGAAAGCGAGGCAGAACGCTTCTCAGAAAAAGTCAAGAACAACAAGGGATGTAAGAGCAAGGTGGGAATCACTTCCTTGGAGCCAGATCCGGGTGCTGGATGAGCTGAGCAGGAGCCTTGGGGCGAGGAGGGTGGGGTCCTTCAATCTTCCCCAGGCACTGCCCCACCTCTGCCGGCTCCTGCAGCTCCAAGGCAAAGGGTGACAGTCCCTCTGTGATGGAACAGCCCTTTGCTTTTGTTAAAGCTGAGACATTGTGGCCAATACTTGTGGAGTAAGAAACTCACTTTGCAAACTGCCAAATGTAGGTCATTAAAACTTGTCAATTCTACTGCATCAAGGAAAAGCCTATTAAAGCTGAAATTTGGAGCTAATTTATACATTTGGGACCAAGCAAACATCCTTCTATGTGCTTAGCCTCATTCTGCAGCAAGACGACTTCAATGGACCTGTTCCTAGAGGGTGGAAAGGAGACTGATAACTATTCTTGTCATCCTGTGCCCACAGTGGACTCGGGGGCTTTGTTTCCAGGAAGTGGCTGCGGGCTACGATTAATGAGGACTATCTGGAGCCTCCTGTACCCTCGGGGCCCATGCAGGTGCTGCATTCGTGGACGCTGTTATCTCCTAGTTCCTGGGAATGAGAGTGAACACCTCATGCAGAGTTGAACAGCTGTACAGGAGCTGGGTCTCAGGGCCTGTGTGCAAGTTCTCCTAGTCACAAGCAGGGGGTGGCTGCCTCGCTGTCCAGGCCGGCCCTGGAAGAGCTATTTTGTTTTCCACTGAGGCTTTGCAACCTGCTACTTAGATAATTACAGCCGCTTTCATTGACAGTGTGGGAGGAGGCTTTTCAAAGGAATGTTGAATTTGGGAGAGGGGAGAGGAACGACTTCATAATGGATTAAACACTAGTGTTGGGAGCAAGTGCATGCTATTTTTACCAGCAATGTGCTCAGCTTTTATTGCTGCATATTATCGGAGTCAATACTGCATCTCATGAGTCCTAATGAGGGGCTGGCTCCACTGGTGAGTGCTCTGAACTCGCCATGCTGCCATTCAGCTTGGCAGGAGCCCGCACCGCCCTGTCTGCTGGTCGCTGGGATTGCTTGGAAGACAGAACATTAGGGTACATGAGTGCGCAGGGCTTGGCAAGAGCTGGCCCTCTGGGGGAGGATGTGTTTTGTTCCCTGACTGCATCGTGCCGTGCTGCTCAAATGTGTAACTGCACCCGGTTTGCCCTCGCTCCTGCCCCTGAGGAGACCTGGATACCTAAACAAAGCAGCAGAATCAACGTGCATAAAACGCAGACCCGCGAGGTGAATTCGCCTGAAGGCTGCGGTGAATCCAAAGCTCTGAAGGTGTTTGCTTCTGCACCGCCTCCTTGCTACTCGTAGCTGCTGAGCCCCGGATGTTTTATGCTGTGTAAATGGAGTCCTGCTGCTCCTCAGGGCTTCACAGAACAACCGGAGAAGGGGTGCAGGAGAGATGGGAACAGGGACAGGGGAGATGAAACAGTCACGGCAAGGAGAGACCCGGAACGGAAGGACTCAAGGACGGGAAACCCATGCTACAGTAGCCCAGTCTCTCCCTTGTCTGTGTTTTCTGAGGGGGAGCGTCTGTCTCCCCTTGAGCCCAAGCATACAGACCCACACACGCACACATGTGCAACACATACAACATGTAAACGCAAAACATGTAAGTGCAAATTGGCAAAACAAGCTGAATTAACCCAGTTCAGGTATCTGCAGCATGCTTAGACTTGAAATGAGAGAACCTGCCTCAGGTGGGGACCGGTAACATTGGTTGGCGGGCAGTCCGCCGCTGAAAAAAGATAATAAACAGCGTCTGCTGGTAACTCAAGAGCACAGTGCTGTCCTCCCTCTGGTGCATTTTGGGGGCAGAAGGAAGGATGAGTTAGCCACGACAGTTTCTCCAGGCTGTGGACGTCGGGAATGGGCAGTTCAAACGCAGGCACTGCACTCTGATTCCTCTGCACCTTCGTGTGTTTCCCAAGGTGCTGATTTGAATGCTCTAGGGGTTTGTTTACTTCCTCAGTCCCTGTTCACCCAGAGCTGCACTAGTTCACGGCAAGGCAGCTGGCACAGGGGGCACCGATGCCAGAGGGCCCCTCTGTCCCTTCTCCCGACGGGAGAAGCGCTGCCCAGGACAGCATGCATGATAGATGAGGACACTGTCTGGGCAGAGAGCCCTGACTGAAGTCCCCCTGGTACACTGTGGGCTTGGGGAGTCTTGGGATTACCCAGTCCCTCTGTTTCTCCTTTGAGAAGGTGGCTCACGGTTTTGCCCTCACCGAGTGGATTAGATGAGTTAATACTGTCCAGAGAACACTCCTGGGAACCCACCAAGAAGGCTAACGCGTTAGCTGTTTTGTGGACGCTGATCCACCCCTCAGCTTTCTTCAGTTGACCTTGAAGGAACGGAGCTCAGGCAGGTCTGGGTTCCTGGCAGGCTCCCTTCCTTCAGCCCCACCGCCAGCTGCTCCTTGGGCAACAGCTCCTAGCTTTGGGCTTCAGTTCCAGCCAGGTGCAAAGGACTCCCAAGCCCGTAGATACCTCCCTCTCTCTCTCAGAACTGGAAAACCAATGTCCTCTCTAATAAACATTTAACTTGCTGCCCAGGTTTGCACATATCAGTTATGTATGTCTGTATCTGTGTTAAATGGTACTATATGTTTTAATTTTGCATTCAAATAATACGTACATATTTGGAGAAGGAAACAGAGATGGAGTTTATTGTAAAAAGAGTAACAGCTCTGTCTCCTTTCCACTTTTTGGCACCCTCTCCTTCCTGCAGAGCCCGTGCTGGTTAGACATTTCTGTGCATAGGTTCATCAGTTTTCGTCCCACACTGCGACCTCCTGGCCTGATGTGAGGATGTGGCCAGCCGAGCCTCCTGACAGTCACGCAGCGGTCACTGACTTGCCTCTGCTACATGGGCTGTGTATGTAGTGTTTACGTACACTGTTACACTCCTGACTGTGCACTTATCATATGTAAATCAAGTAGTATTCCGAGACAGCAGTCCTTCACAGTTTTTGTTTTGTTTTACAAGCCTTTTGTTACTTGCAGTTCTAACTGGATCCCACGGTCTGTTCCTAGGGCCTGTTTGAGTTGTCCAGATTCTCACAGGTAGTACAGCCATTCTGAAGTGACTTCGGTTTGTTTGTTGTTGCTGCGGGACGTGGAACCTGGGCTCCCACAGTGCTAAGCTCTGCCCTGAGCCGCACACCCTGCTGCTGGAGCCGCTGGTTCTCATGTTACCCTCGGGAGCCCTTTCTGCTTTGCATCTGCCTGGGCTAGCTGCGTGGCTCTCTGACTGCACGTCTGTGCATTCTACTGCAGAGCCTACGGCGTCTTCCCTCTGGTCTCGCTCCCTGCAGGGTACAGATGTCCCTTTTGTGATGTGCCCTGTCCTTGCCTTGGACTATGACATCCAGGGGACTTGGGAAGACTGAGGGAAAGCACACTTCCCACTTCCTGTGTGTCAGACAATGTTTCTGCTCTGAACTAATGCTTAACAGATGGGTGGCTGGCGTATAGAACACCAAAATGGAAAAGCATTTACTCTGAGCTTTGAAACTGTCCTGTGAGGCTTTGCTAATCTTTGACTTTAAAGTCTAGACATATAGAGCAGGGCATAGTGGTACATGTCTGTACTCCCAGCACTCAGGAGGCTGAGGCAGGAGGATTACAGCAAGTTCGAGGCCAGCCTGCACTAAAAAGTGAGTTCAAGGCCAGGCTGAACTGCATAGAAAACTCTGTCTCAAAAAGACAATAAACAAACAAACAAATTTGAGACCTGTAATATCATTGTATTGTTATTTTCCACTATTATTATTCCCCCACAGTTATTCCCCCCCAAAAAACTTTCAATATATTCTATTTATGCTTGATGTTCTGACATTTGAGGGTGATATATCTAGATGGATCTTTTAAAATTATTGATTTTTCCCTTCAGAGATTCATAATTTTTAGCCTTGAGAAGTTTTCTTGTATTATTTCTTTAACAGTTTCTCCTTCACAGCTTTGACCATTCTCTCATTCTAAAACTCTCGGTTAGATTCCTTGATGTTTGGCTGAGTCTTATATATACCACATTCTTATACCTTTTGATATAATTTTCTCCAAGCTTTGTCTTTATTTTCAATGACTGTGTTGATTTTCAAAATTATTTTTTGATTGTATCCACTATTTTTTTATTTAGTTTCCATGAGCCATTTTGTAGGCAGATGATTTAGCTTCTTTCAGAGCATGCTGCTCTTTTATTTTGTATACCGTAGCTATGTATGAGCTGTGCCCTGGAAGTTAGCATTATTGTCATAAGAATAACTTGCTGAAAATTTCTTTTCTTTTTCTTTTTCACATTTCAAGATTGACTTAAAGACCTGGTGATCCACAATTACAATTCATCTGTGAAATGAGGTGAGAGCACCACTGGCTTCTGTGTGGTCCAAGGGTTATTTTTGCAAGGAGAACAACATAGTATAGGGCACACATTTTACAAGATTATAATAGTCACCCAAAGAATGATATACAAAGGAGTGCAGGAAATCTTTCCACACACTAAGACCAAGGAAACTAGCTGAGGGCCTGGATCCCACAGAAATCTCCTGCATGAGTCCAGCTGAAGACCTAGAGCTCATAACAGTGCCTTCTATGAGTCCAACTGGAGGCCTAGAGCCAATAACAATATCTCATGCAGGCTTGTTTGACAGATCTGGGCTGTGAAGGGCCAAAGGTCAGTGGTGGAATCTAGGAAGTCTGTACCAGCAGGATGAAGGATCAGTGCTAGCAGGCTGAGGGATCTGCACTGGAGCCAGGAAGCAACATGCAAAGTAAGAAGCAGAGCTCCCCTGAAAAGTACCACAGCCATCCTCACCAACAGTGAGGTCCCGAGCTCCTCCAATGGTGAAGACAGCTGAGTTCCCACCAGGAAAGCCAACGCAGCTTCTCCAGAGGACTGGACTGTATACCTTCTTCCCCTCTGGAGCCAGGAAGTGATGCTCAGAGTGAGGACCAGAGCTCCCCAAAGTGAAATGAAGCTATTCTCAGTTCGAACAAGGTCCCAAGATCCTCAGAGGATGAAAACAGCTAAGTTCATTAGGAACCTATTAAGGTTGAATTGAAGCAAAAAAAAAAAAAAGAAAAGGTCCCGGCCTGCTGTAGCACCAAGATCAGACACCAGCTCCTCCTGCAAGCCCTCCCCAGCTCACAGCTCCCCCCGACCCGCTCAGCTCTCTGCCCTGAGTTCCACCGCCACCTCAAGGTGCATCCTGGTATTGGCCACGTGTAGGCAGCCGGTGCTGGGCTGTGCTTTCTTTGTGTAAGCCTCGCCCCACAGACTTCAAGAACACTGAGAGAGGGGGCGATATGCTGCACCTCTCATTCCCCTGTGCAGTGGCACCTTGGCTCACAAATTTTATTCTTTCCATGACTCTGGTTGCAAACCAAGTTGGATGAGAGCTGAATCAAATTCAAAGGGTAGGTTCTGTGTTGACCTTCTGGCGAAATTTGGTTCCATTCTCGTCCAGTTTGGTTTGCGACCAGAATCATGGTGAGATTAGAGTTCGTGAACCGAGGCACCACTGTACATCCGTGTACCCACTCTCCTGAGATCTGTGGGTTTTGAGCTTTTCCTATCCACCGCAATAATAATAGTGTCTTGTGTGTGTTGATCGCAAACATGCCAGACACTTGACACGCATGCAAAGTAAGAACCAGAGCTCCCCTGGGTACGAAAGTGGCGCTTCCTTCATCACCCAAACGGGAGTGAGATGCACACTCTCCAGGGCTGCTGCGTTAATTGATGCAGTGCGTGTCAAGTGTCTGGCATGTTTGTGATCAACACACACAAGATACTATTATTGTGGTAGATAGGAAAAGGTAGAAACCCACAGATCTCAGGAGAGTGGGTACACGTATGTACAGTGGTGCCTTGGTTCACAAGCTCTAATCTCACCATGATTCTGGTCGCAAACCAAACTGGACGAGAATGGAACCAAATTTCGCCAGAAGGTCAACACGTAACCTACCCTTTGAATTTGATTCAGTTCTCATCCAACTTGGTTTGCAACCAGAGTCATGGAAAGAATAAAGTTTGTGAGCTGAGGTGCCACTGTACAGGGGAATGAGAGGTGCAGCATATCGCCCCCTCTCTCAGTGTTCTTGAAGTCTGTGTGTGGGGCGAGGCTTACACGAAGAAAGCACAGCCCAGCACCGGCTGCCTACACGTGGCCAATACCAGGATGCACCTTGAGGCGGCGGTGGAACTCAGGGCAGAGAGCTCTGTAGTACTGCGGGTACTCCCTCAATGGAAACGCTTATCTGCCCCTGAGATCAGGGTGAGCAGGTGGGTGGGGGAGCTGTGAGCTGGGGGGGGCTTGCAGGAGGAGCTGGTGTCTGATCTTGGTGCTACAGCAGGCCGGGGCCTTTTTTCTTTGTTTCAATATAGGCACTTTACTAGGTAACACATGCTGCAATGGTATAGTGCATGTGGGCAGGAAGTAAAGGAACAGTTGCCAGCTGCTCCTCCTACTTAATCTTCTTCCCCTTCTTCAGCCTCTGTTTCCACAGAATCCACGCCCACCTCTTCATAATCCTTCTCCAGCGCTGCCAGGTCGTCACGGGCTTTGGAGAACTCCCCTTCCTCCGTGCTTTCTCCCACGTACCAGTGCATGAAGGCCCGCTTAGCATATATGAGATCGAACTTGTGGTCCAGGCGGGCCCAGGTCTCAGCAATGGTAGTGGTGTTGCTCAGCATGCGCCCGGCCCGCTGCACCTTGGCCAGGTCTGCCCCTGGGACCACAGTGGGGGGCTGGTAGTTAATGCCCACCTTGCATCCAGTCGGGCACCAGTCCACAAACTGGGTGGTGCACTTGGTCTTGATGGTGGTGATGGCGGCTTTGACGTCTTTTGGAACCCCGTCTCCCCTGTACAACATGCAGCAGGCCATGCACTTGCCATGGCGAGGATCACACTTGACCATCTGATTGGCTGGCTCAAGCAGGCATTGGTGATCTCAGCCACTGACAGCTGTTCGTGGTAGACCTTCTCAGCAGAGAAGACGGGGCGTAGGTGGCCAGGTGGAAGTGGATGTGGGGGTACGGCACCAGGTTGGTCTGGAACTCCGTCAAGTCAGCAGAGAATGTGCATATAGCAACAGGACGAGGCAGGGCAGCTGCGCCTTCTAGCTCTTATTTATTTTCTTGTAAGACTCAGGCGCCAACATCCATGGTCCTCATGAAGGGCCCACGTGAGGGCTGTTTCAGCTGCAGAACCGGAAATCTCAGGTCCAAGGTCAGGTCCTAGGTCAGGATCAGGGCGTGGCTGCTCACGGCCGAGAAGCAGCGATGAACACAGGCATCCGCGGGCTGTGTCAATGCCCGCAGGTTTTCCTGGTACTCAGGTGACTTTGCTCATTTCTTTTTCATTAAATATCTTGAACTCATCACATTTTCTCTTACAGTGAGTGCCTCAGTACCTTGGGGGAAAGACCTCTGGGAAACCAGCTGAACTTGACTGTCTTTTATCTTGTTTGAAGCCACTCCGTCTTCAGGTTCTCAAATTTCAGTCTTTCCTCTCACCTCATCTTTCATCTTCCTCCCCCCTGAATCTGTGTCTTTGCCCTCTCAATTCCACCCCGGTGTAGCAGCCCACGAATCCCTGCCCAAGCCTTCCTCTCCTCTCTGCGACGTGGTTAATGATCTTACCACCTCCCTGTCACTGTGCTATTTATTTCTTGCCGGTCACCATCCCTGGGTAGTGCCCACTGTCTGCGCTCTTTGATGCCCTAATTTAAGGCTCTGATGATCAAAGGCTTTCGATTACCCACTGTTCGACACCAGTGCATTGTGTGATCATCATTTTGCAGATGTTCCTTGCAGCACATGTTGAAGTGCTACTTTTCTATAATTGCATTTAACTGAAGACTATTTCTACTACACACCAAAAATCCAGTAAAATATTTCTTTCCTGACAACTGTTAACAGTCTGTGTGCCTCTGCTGAATATGTCTACTTGTACCTTACTAAGAGCTTTTGTCCATCAATTGGATTCTTCCCCATTTACTTGTCCTTTGCTACTTTCCACAGCCATTATAGGACTGTGTCCAAATTCCTTGATTTTCACAGTGAAAAGACATCTTCCTGCATTCCTCTTTGCAGTCCTCAAGCCTGTGCTCAGACTAGCCTGTTGGCCTGAGTCCAGTCCTCTCCCTCATCGGACCTGGCTCAGGCTCATCAAGTTCCAGAGGCAACTTCGAGCGCCATCCTCTGTGTCAGCTCACCTTCCCTTCCCTCTGGTCCCCTCTTCCTCCGTCCTCCCGTCACCTCCATCACAGTTCACACAGATCACCACTCACTGTGTGCGTGGGCTTCTTCACACCCTCCCTGGGCTCTCCGCTGCTCCTCCCTGCAGAGTGGTGGCCATTGTCACCGTCAAGCAAAGCCAGCTCTGGTGGTGGCTTCCACTCGGCACCGTGAAGGCGTGACTGCCCAATGAAGCAATGCCACGCTTCCCTGAGGGAGCCTTCCTCCCCAATCTGAAGTCCTGTGCTCTACTGAAAAGCACCGATGGTGCAGGCTCTGGGACGAGGGTCTTCCAGCGCAGAGCCTGGGCTTGGCTGACACGACTGGTATTACCTGGCCACCCAACTCTCCGCCCGGGTGCACTGTAGGCTGCTGTGGCTGAGGTGGACAGCACGGGGCTCCTAGACAAAGGCACATTACCAGCATGCTACGGCGACTGAGGAGAGACTTGCTTTGCATTAACTGATCTAAAATTTTAATGTGAAAATGATGCAAAGTCTGACATTATTATATGGCAACATAGCTTCAGTTCTCCTTGTAGCCATGATAGATGATGAATAAAAGCGCTTAATATTAGTTTTTAGGTAATAGTGAAGCAGGGAGATATTCACCTGGTTATGTGAGACTCCAGTCAAATTTGATGAGCTACCAACATGTCTAGGAAAAAAAAATGAAAGTCTTTAACTAGAAAATGAATGCCTGAACACCATGAGAAGTGAAGTATTAAACACAGACACTCACCAGAATAGACAGTCTTGAGAAGCAGTGTTACTTCTGAAAAAAAGAAAGAAAGGAAACCTGACCTCTCCAGCGAGTAGGAGAGTAAGTTGGTACTCTTTAGGGTGATAAAAATCCCCCGTAATTTTGCCTGCATGGTGACTCCGTACTTCACAGATCAGTGAGGTAATGCTCTCTTCCCCAATTACTGGTAAGACCTTGGTAACCATTCTAAATGAGAGGACACCAGAGGCCCCAGGGTCCATAACAAAAACAGAGGACAATATTCAAAAGAAATTTAAAACCACAAACATACTGTTACAATGACCAGTTTCATATAAGGTGAGATAAAAATATGGCAAATTTCTGAATTAAATTAATTCTTTTATACCAAAAGACACATGGCCATCCTCAAAGCATTCCCTCACCCCTAAGTAAGTCCCAACATCCTTGCTGCTTTCTGTAGCAATTCTGGAAGTCTTCTTTCAGGAGTTTCTTTAGTTGTGCTGTTATGGTTGTCTTGATGTCCTGAATCCATTCAAAACATTCACCTTCCACGGTCATTTTGACTTTGAGGAAGAGCCAGAAATCTCACCTTGCCAGATGCAATGAGCAAGGCAGATGAGGATCTACTGTGATGTTTTCGTGAGCCTGCCTTGTTGTTGGACACACTTAGGGATGGCACTCACGTACTGTTTATCACATCTCGTAAAGACACTCGGGAAAGAGGACTTCCAGAACTGCTTCAGAAAGCGGCAGGAACAATGGCCACTAACGTGTGTCTGAAGTGTGGGGAAGATTTTGAAAAAAGAGGATTAATGGCAATATTTCCTTGACTTTAATGAAGTTGTTTTTGAAATGTAAACATTGACTATATATTTTGATCACAGCCTGTGCATCTCCAAGGCATGTGTGATTCAAGTTTTTATTACATAATATAGGAGAAATAGTGACAAAGATGAGCAGAAAATTTCAGCTGTGAAAAATTGATGCCTGTTTGTGTTTGGTGCAAGCCTCTCAGGCTTCCTCAGTGTTGGGACCCTGGGAACGTGGGTGAGCAAAGACCTTCCCAAGCACTCTTTTCTAGTATTTAATGCTTTGCTATGATATGGGCCATGCTTAGCTAAAAAGCAAAGTGAACAATAAATTATTCAGTTTTAGGTCTGACCTATATGAAGCTTGGAAGTCTTCACCACAGAAAAAGCTGAGCAGACTGAAAATCAACAATGATTCTTGGATCTGCCATAGACTTGAGGTCACAGGCAGAGCCCTGCCCTGAAATTGGAGACAGGTGATAACAGGGAGCTTCAGTTCCCTGGAGCCAAGATCAGGGCAGGGAAACTTCAGTGTAATTAATGTATCTCTGGATACTCACTGTGGACAAGCTTGAGAGTCGCCTTTTGTAGAAGGACCCTGCTTTACTTCCAGGAGTTTTATCTCAAAGATCCCTGCCAGGTTCTTACAGTGAGGGACAGAGAGAAATACTTCCAAGGCTCCAGGGAGAAGTGAGTGGGGCCACTTTGAAGTATAACATGATACTCTTCTGTTGGCACAACCTTCTCTCAAAGGAAACTGCAGCCCACTTGCCATACACATGACTCCATGTCCTTGGATTTATCCAACCGTGTACTGAGCACCGAGGAGTGTGATTTATGCAGGGGTTCTGAAGCCAGGACACAGGGGATGCGTGTATACTGCTGAACCTAACCAGCTGGGCTTTACAGGAACTCAGCTGACCTGGGGAAAAGGGAACAACTAGCTCCAGCTCACTGTGAGTGGGGAAGAAAATTGCAGCCAGTTCTGCAGTTGAAGACAGCAGGAAAATACGGTTGTGCTTCTGGCAAAAAGAGGGAAAATGTAGCCATTTAAAATACACTACATATGTTCTGTTCTCTCTCACAGAAGCCTGCTCCTTTTCTGTGTATCTTGTCCAGTTCTTTGTTCAGGACACCAAGAGCCTAGAAAGAAGCCCCCCGGACTCTGGGTCTGGTAACTGCAATTCACTGGCATGAACCTGACCACGTCAGTCTTACCAGTGCCTGGACCAGTGCGGAGAGAGCAATGGGCCGCGCTGGGCCCCTCTGGCCTTCCTGTGTCACCTAAGAAGTAGTGGCGGTGCGAGGGAGACTGAGCACCTGTGGCAGCCACCACCCAGCGATGAAGCCCTGCTTCATCTGATGACAACATGACCCTCATTACCCAAAGCTCATACGAGCGTTTGCCAAGACAGACCACATTCTAGACCAGAAAATTCACCCTGACAAATTCAAAGGATTGGAAATCACCCAAAATATACTGCCAAGTCACAATGGGATGAGCTGTAAATAAATAATGGAAAGATAAGAAGGAAATCCTCCAACACTCGACTGTTAAAGAATACATTCTGAAATACAGATGTGTTTAATAAGTTAAAAAAATATACTCTGAAATAAGTAAAAATGAAAACATACATGATCGAGATTTGGGGATGCAGGGAAAGCAGTGCTTGGAGGAGGATGTGTAGTGTTGAGTATACGTGTTGAGCAAACTTCTGCCTCAAAAAATTAGTAAAAGAAGAGCAAATTAAACCCAAAACATACAAAGAAAAAAGAAAAAGTAAACATAAAGAGCAGAAATCAATAAAGTTGAAAATACGAACTCAGGAGAAAATCAATGAAATGAAAAACTGGTTCTTAGAAAAGATTAGTAATTCATCTGAATCCTTAAGGAGCAGAATCAAACAGACGATGTCAAGGGAAGCACATGCCAATGGCTTTGGTGAGGTCTTTTCCCCTGGAGAGCCAGGCTTTCCTCTGGAGAATTTTCTGGTTTTATTTCAGTGTTATGCTTCCCTGGCTGTGTTAGCCAGCTTTCTGTCTCTGTGACGAAATCCACCTCAAGGAGGAAAGATGTACTTTGGCTCACGTTTCCCAAGGCACCAGTCCATGGTCCATGACCTCTCACTGTAGACCTGGGTGAGGAAATTAATCAAATGCTGGGTGAGCAGCATTTGGTGGAGCAGAGAGCAAAGAGAGAGGCAGAAGAAGGGCTAGGGAAAAGATCTACACTTCCAGAACACGCCCGCTGTTACTGCTTCCTCCATAGGCCCTGCCTCCCTGAGGTCCCACCACCTCCGGATCACGCCATCCAGTCACCTTCCAGAGCTCTGCCTCTGCACTCTGCTGAGGACTAAGTCTTCCACACCTGAGCTTTTAGGAGACCTTCCAGATTCTAGGCTACACATGCCCTGGAGCAGACAGGAGCATCTTCCTTAACTGCTCCTTGTGAAAACATGGTTGGCCTTCAGGAAATAAAAACAACTAAAAGGCAGCCCTCTCCTTAAGATTGTGGCTCACAAGAGCCTCCATCTCCTGCTAGTCCACATCAGCCCCTTGGAGTCTCACAAGTTTCCATCTTAGTATCCCTGGAAGTTTGTCACATCCTCATGTAGATATTTATTCAAGTGAGTTGAAAGCATTTGTCTGCAAGGAACATGCGCATGAATGCTGGCTGTGGCTTTATTAGTAAATGTCCAGGACTGGAGGAAATCAACCTTATCTTAGTAGGCAAGTGAATAAACAAGCTGGTGCCTCTGCAAAGTGAAAGATGACTCACCAAGGGAAGACAATGGATTGCCAAACCAAACAGACATGGGTGACTCTCAAGTGCCTGTTTCTCACAGAAGCCCATCTGCAAAGGCTGCATGCTGTACGGCCCCAGCTCTGTGCACGCAGTCTGGAGACAGGCAAAATTAGAAGTTGCTTGGGGTTCAGGGGTGGAGGGCTAAAGAGGTGTGCACGGAGGAGCTGGAAGGCAGGGAAACCACTCTGGGGGGTGCTATCACCACAGACTCTGCGTGTGCATTTCTTAAAACCCGTACAAGAGTGAAGCCTCATGTAGACCATGAGCTTCGGTTTTGTCTTGAAGCCCTGTATCACTTTAAATGTTCTTGCTTTGGTTTGTTTATGTTTCTGATACTGGTATGCTGCTATTGTTCTGTTTCTTTTTGTTTGTGTCTCATTTACTACTCTCTTTAAAAAAAAAATGGGTCAATACTGACTCATCAAGTGGAACAAAAGTGCCACCCCAGAGGAGGACTGGATAAACCACGAGAGGCGAGAACCAGGGTAAGCGCAGAATAATGGTGACTTGTGTTGGTGACAGAGCGAGACACTGTCCGGGCGTGGATGCCTGTTGAAGCTTCACCGCACCACAGGGCTTTTGCTCACTGGTTGGGAAAGTGCACACGGCTGTCTGTAAATTGCTGTTGCTGGACTTACTCTGAGGATGTTGAACAGTAATGAGGATTTTTATTACATAGGGTGGTTTATTTAAAAAATGTTTTTAACTGAAGCTAAAACTCCTTCGTACAGTCTGGGCAGCTGTGGCCGGGGAGCTGGTCCTTGCAGGGTGTCAGGAAGCTTCACTCTGGACCGGGATGATGAGAACAAGGGGCTGGGATCACACAGCAGTCCTGTGCACTGTGCACGCCTGAGGCCTCGGGGTTCGATCCCCAGCACAGGAGTAACATGGACAGAGACCCTCCCTGCAGGTCCTCTTTCCCGTGCTGGGGTTGATGCAGACACCACAGGTGCAGCTGTCACTGGGGAGCAGCCCGAAGCCTGGTGGGGAGCCCCTGCCTTCTGGACAGGGAGCTCTGCGTGTCTAGTAAGTGAGGAATGAGCCCTGACTGCACTCGAGCCATTTGCATTTTGAGTTTATTTATGAACACGATGTAGCCTACATCAATAACACAAGCAACATGGACCCTCCGACTCGGGAGGTACAGCAGTGGAGAAAAGCAGGGCCTGTCAGGGGACTGGTGGCATTTTAGACCTGTGGAACTGGGAACAAATATGCAAGAAGGATATTTTTTCTGGGAATGTGGCCCTGTCACATTTGAGAAAGTTCCTGTCTCATAAGTGTTTGCGTCCCGACTTCAGAATAAACCAACTCTCACCAAGTCCTCTGCAAGGGACTGTGCTCGAGGAAGTGATTGTTCCCAGACACTGCCTCTGTCCTCTGTAATCACCTCCTCCTTTCCTTCCCTCCCCCGCCCAAGCTTCTCATCAAAGAGCCCTTGCCCTACTTCAACACTGCTAATTAATGGTGTCTCAGCATTTCCTGGGGTGGCTTAGTCTACTGCTCAAATATTCTCGTTAGTGAAATACAGTTAAACTAAGGGGATTAAAGGCCAGCGCCGGCAGTCACACAGCCAGGGGGTTGCTGGCTTGTTGCCCAATCTGAGAACTAACCCAAGACTGGGTTGGAGTGGAACCAAGATGAAAGACCTCCTGTCCCTGTGGTTGCTGAAGGCACTTTGCTTCTGAGTCACCTTGCCTGAGACTTTCCTACACGGTCCTTGGCCTGATGTTAGGAATTTAATGCCTGCCCTGACAGAGGTGCTTTGCCGTCTCTCACAGGGTTATGTGTTTAGGTAAGTAACGCTTTGTGGATGGCTTTTTGATACACTGAATAATATTTTATTTGGATAGTTAAGCAGTGCCCGGTGCATCTGCAGCACAGAGCGTGGGACTTTCCCTGTTGGTGGAACGAGTTCCTGTGGAAGGACTGACACGTTTCTGAAGCAGCCAGTGTCTTCTGCTCCTCCTCCACTGTGGTGAGTATCGCTTTGGTGGGGAGCAGTTATCCTGGCTATCAAGCTATGATTGTCAGTCCACTCTAGTATTTGTGCTGTTTCTTTGCTGAAGCACTGAAAAATTCTCCAGACAAGGTTGAGAGGCAGAGCAGTCGCTTCTCTGGTGCATGGCTCCCTGTCCAGCCTGCAAGCCCACACCGAGAGCCATCCTGAGACCCGTCCTCTTGGCCACACGGCTTGAATGGGTGGGGTTGTGTGATGACCTCTGGATGATCACACAGAGCTTAACTACTGAGGAGAAAGATTTCACAAGTGGGGAAGGTGCTCGGGAAAGGCTGGCAGGACTAATGGGAAAGCTTCGGGTCTCTAGAGTTCCCTGCAAGGGTAAAACCCCCAACTGCCCTATCAAGTGAGGCTTCACCTTGGGGCAGCGAGAAGCCTGAAGCTGCCCCATCAGCTGCCACCCTGGGATCGCACCACTCCCTGAAGACTCTAGGTTTCTCCAGGACCAATGCACCTGCCCATGAGGCCCCAGACCGAGGCCTCTGGCCTCACCCTGTCAACCCACCTCGTTAGTCTGAGTTCCGTCAAGAGCTGCGCAATGCCTGTGTGAAGGAACCTAAGATGCATCCAACAGCCAGCAGCACAGAGGCTGAGAAGGGTGTTTCCAGCTTTGGAGGTTTTGCAGCATAGCCAGGCACACCTGGCAGAGGTAGAAGCCATTGTTGACCGCGCCAGATGCCAGCATCAGCGCTGATGCGTGGGTCCCCAGAGCATGGCAGCTCTCTTCATGGAAGCTGGAAAGGGAGTCTGCTAGCACGATGAGAGGAGAACCTAACTTCATCCCAAGTGTGCCCGCAGTGCTATTGCAAGGGAGGGACTGCACAGGGCGGGAGGTGGCTGGGAAGATGTGGGCTGCACTGTTTAATTTTGTAGTTCAGGTGGGTCATGTGCTGTTCATGATACAGCAAAATAAAACTCTGTGACTTAGTTCATTGTTTGCAAACTGCCCTGTGTGTAAACAGACACAAAAGAGTTGTTTTGTTGATAAACAGATAAAAGCCATTCTCAGGATTCCTCAGAAATACCCAGGACTAGCACCTTCCTTTATCTCTCCCCTGCTGGCTTCTCAGTGATTCTAGGTAGCTTGGAGCCTGCATTCCTTGGGCCAAGCTGCTTCACAATTGAGGGAGGACCGGCAAGACCCTGGCCTCCTTTTTTGAGGATGACTCCTTCTCGGAGAAGTGTTTCCAGTTCCAGGCTGGTGCCCCTGCTGCTGGCCCTGCACCCTCTGTGCCGTAGCAGATGCCCCATGGCTGCTCGAAATCTCCTCCAAAGGAAGGAGCTGAGAAAAGCAGAATTAACTTTCAGGACTATGGTCAGCCCGGGAAGAGGAAGAATGGGCTGGGCCGCGGCGATATTAACCCGGTCTTCTAGTTTAAAAAGTGTTTCAGAAAACTGGAGTCTCACCGGTTCTTGGGTATGGATGAGCTGCGACACCCTTCACTTCCTTCTTTAAAGAGGCAACTTTTGCTTCTTTGTGAACAAAATTGTCCTCTCCCTCTCCTTGAGATGTGCAGGTGTCTGCGTGTTTGCTGTACAGAGAAAAGGACAAAGCCGCCCATTCCTAGAGACAGAGCCTTCTGCTGCTCTGGGTGGGGAAAACGCTTCATCTCCCTCAGTTCTCACAGAGGCTCCCCATTTCTGTCGCGGCGGGGCGACTGCCTGTAGTCACGTGTGACGCCTACGGAAGCGGGGCGACTGCCTGCAGTCACGTGTGACACTTGCCTAGCACACTGTCCACACAGGTTTGCCCTGGACACACGTTCTCCGACTCAGAAGGAAAGAAGCCGAGGCAGGAAGCATGAGCTGCACAGGCCGAACTGTGGTGGGGAAGGGAGGAAAGTGGGGAGCGCATGGTGGAGAAGGCCCAGGGCCCAGGAGAGGGCAGCGTGCGTCTCCCAGGGCGGCAGCCGGGCTGCGGTACGGGGTTTCCCCAGGGCCTGGGCACAGGGCTAACGGTGGCTCCTTTCCTGCAAAGCTGGCTGGAGAGTGGGCGTCGAGTTATGACTCGAGCTGCCTTCCTTCTCTGTGCCCACCCTGCAGGCGCCTGGCCTCACCCGGGCAGGGGCCGTGGTGGGCACTCAGGGACTCGGGCAGGGACAGGAGCCCAGGCCACCGCTCTGAGCAGCCGCTGGCGGCAGAGGCCTGAGTGCACTTGACTTTGTGCCCACGGTGGCCTCTGTCTCATCAAGTCCATGTCGTGAATGAGGCTGCTGTCCTGCTGTGCGCTTGGCACTGCACCTGCCGATGTCCTTACCGTGCCCCCAGCCTGGCCAGACAGGGCACAGGTTCTGACGTCAGTCCCAGCACTTATACCAGACGGGGCTTTGCTACTCCCTGATTAACTGCTGTCCTAGCCCCGCACAGCACACCCGGCTCTCACTGTGACTGGAGGGTGGGCCGGGGCTCAGGATGGGGCCGGCTGAGGCGCGGGCACAGCAAGTGCGACCAGGCCCCTCGGAGGCCGTGCTGGGCTCCGGGGCTCTTCCTCTGTCACAGTCTTCTTTCCTCCCCAGCAAGCTTCCTGTCTCCTCCCTGCTCCGCAAGGACACGGTGCTGAGAGCAGAGTCCACACAGTGCTGAGCCAGCCCCAGAGCCTGCGCCCGCCCCGCCTCGACTGGATTTAGGTGCTTTTCCCTCAGGAGTGGAAGAGGCGAAGTGTCTTCCACGGGGTCATGGACCAACACCCTCCATCACGAAGGGCCTGATCTGTATTTTATAGGATTCTTTGCTGCAGAAGGCTGAGGTTACCTTGTGTTATTTCCTTCTCTCCTGGAAAAATCACCCTGTAGCATGGTCTATAAAGCAGATAAGAAGGAAATACTTCTCTGCCTTTTCGTTATATGAAACTGTATTTTGTCCTCAGCTTGGAAGGACAATTTCCTGAATATAAAGAATTACTGCTTATAAAGTTTTTATTTTCTTCCAGTACTTTGGGTAGGTCATCTTGATGTGTCCTGGTCTCCATTTGTTCTTTCTGATGAAAAACTAGCTGCTAACCCTATAATTATCTTGAATAAGAGATTTTTGAAAATGCCATATATCACAATTTTTAAAAAATGAGTGGCCCAGAGACCTCGGAATGACCAAAATAAAAGAGCAGACCTGTGCCTGCGGCATGGCAGGCAGAGAACAGTCTGGAACGGTCACCGTTGGCTGTGGGACAAAGCCAGCTGGTGGCCCCTTATTTTGGCTTCACTTCTCACTTATCTCGCAAGTTCTTCCTGGGTGTGTTGACTTGATTGTTATATGAGAGATTCTCAGTCAGCCGGGAGCCAGAGTCCGGGAGCATTGCCTCTCTGCGGAGCTCAGCAGATCAGACCCATGGGGTGCGGGAATACATTCCATTTCCCCGACTACAATTCTTCAGAGAAACATGGCACTCCCTGTGGGGAGGAAGCAAACTCTCAAGACAGAATATACGCAGAATAGAGTCTGCGTATCTGACTGGAGGAGCCCTGTTTCCTAACACATGAGATGAGGTGGTGATCCATGCAGTAGCAGGACCTGTGAAGGCTAAACGGGGTATGGCAGGCCGTACTACAGAGAGCCGCTGTGCACACAGCAGGGGAGAGTCTCAAAAATAACATATTACAGAGATGCTTCTAGTACGCTGTAACATTATGGAACTTGGAAGAAATCAATATAGAAATAGCTGAGTCCACCAAAACTTTTTATTTCAAGACTAAGATTTACAAAAAAAGTCACTGAGTTTGAAGATAAGAATGTACCTTCAAAATGTTCCTAGTATGATTAAAAGCCTACACGAGACTGGAATTAGAACAGACATTCATGGGATGGAATCAGAATACTTCTAGGAAGCAGCACTATCCTAGAAGAGCAGAAGTCTGAGGTTGACTATTCTGAATGGTGTAAAACAGTCCTTTCCTGCTTCCTGCTCCTACCTAAGCCCTGTTATTAAGGTCAATGGGAAAACTACAACAACCTAATCCAAGCAGGAGGAAAATGGTCCAGAACCTTCAAGAATGGAAATATGGTCACATAGCCAGTTAAAGAAGTAAGACCAGCTCAAGTGTTTGCTGAAGGCCAATAGAATAGAGAACAGATTGTAGAAAAAGATAGTTATAAATATCAGCTATGACCAAGTCACCAGTTACAGAAATTAGGATTGAAATTGTCCCAAGCATTTATTTCATACTTTGTAAATATTGTTATGCATATATACAGATATAGTAAGCAGATATCTTTCTTTCTTTGCATTCTTATACTATGTAATATAACACAGATTTACTTAATTTTGCCACTTAAGTATTACTAAATCTATATTATAATATTTAATTCCTAGAATGGCAAGGGAAGGTGAAGTATAACTCTGCCTTCTATCCTGGGGAGGGAGTAAGTGCATTTCCATCTGCATACAGGATAGTTATATCATGCTAGGCAGGGTTACGAACTTACTATTATTTTGAAGGTCAAATGTGGTTTAAGGAGATGTGTCTGGTTGTCAAGTTCACAAGGGGGTATTGTGAGCACTAGTCATGATATGTCAACTTGACTGGATTAGGGACAGCTACGAGATTAGTACAACACATTTCTGGGGTGTCTGTGAGTGTTTCCAGAGATTACTGGCATGTGGGCAAGCAAACCCAGGGGCGGGATGGTGGAATGACAAAGGAAGAAAGAAGAAGTCTTGGTGATGTGAAGACTGCATTCTGCTCAAGCAGGTGTGTCTTCACTGCTCTCTCCTGTGACCACTAGACTCCAGCTTCTTTAGCTCCCTACAGATGTACCCCAACAGCTCTCCAGGGAGCCTCTGCATCACCGACCCCATGTCCTGCAGCTTCCAGCTTCTGGGGTGAGAAGCAGCTGGACCCGCCTGCTGTCCAGCCTGCAGACGGGAATCACATGCACATGGTTCCCATTAATTCTGGTCCCCTGAGAACCCAGCCAATGAAACATCTTGTGTTCATGGATTGAGATACTTATTCTGGGGAAAATGCTCGGTCTACAGATTAAATGCGAGCTCTATAAACATCTCCATGGCATTTTTCACACCTAAAGAAAAAAATCTTAAAATTCACATAGGTGCACGGAACACATCAAGTAACATACAGTACTGAGGAAAACCAAAGCTGAAGGTACTGTACTTCCTGATTCGGAGGCCTCAAAGCCAGTGTGGGTCTGGCACACTCAGCCAGACGCACAGACTAAAGAAACAGAATAGCAAGCCTAGAAATAAGCACAAACAAACATGACTAACAGAACTTGACAAGCATGCCAGGAAAGCGTAATGAAAGCGACAGCCTCTTCAACCGAGAGGGTTAGGAAAACTAGATACCATGTGCAGAAAGACGAGGCCCAAACTCTTTCCTACACCACACACAAAACCAACTCAGAATAGACTGAAGATTTAAACATGAGCTTTGCAACTGTAAACACCTGTGAGAAGCCTTGGGAAAACACTTCATATCGCTGGCCTTGGCAGTGTGTCTGTGGAAATGGCACCCACGGCCCCGGTGACAGAAGTGAAATAACACCCATGGAACCCTATCAAACTACAAAGTTTCTGCATAGCGGGGAAACACTCAACAGAGTGCAGATGTGATGAACAAAATTAGAGAAAACGTTTGCAAAGTGTTAACATTAAAAATGCACAAGGATCTCACGCATCTCAATAGCGAGACAAGTAACAACCAGTTAAAATGTGGGAAAGGTCTGAATAAATGTTGTCTGAAGAAGACACGCAGTGGCCCACAGGTAGATGCAAAGGTGTTCAATGTTACTGATCATGGAGACGCGAATCCACACTACAAGGAAATAATGAAATACCGCCTCACATCTGTTAGAGGGGCTCCAGGCAGAGAACGGGAGCGTGTGTTGGTGACACTGAGGAGAGCTGGTAACACGGTGAGTTGGAATGTAAATCAGGACAGTCATGGAAAATACGATGGAAGCTCCTAAATGCTTAAAAATAGAATCAACAGGTGACCCAGTGATACCCCTTCTGGTGTGCATCCAAAGGAACTGAAATCTGTAACTTGAAGAGACATCTGCACCCCTGTGTTCTCTGAAGCACTCGTTATTCCCCATAGCCAAGGTGTAGAAACAGCCTAAAGTTCACTGGCAGGCAAGTGAAGAGACTGGTGTACACATACCGCGGAAGAGTTGTCTTCATAAGGGGGAAGCCCTGATGCTTGCCCCAAGATGGGCGAGCCCGCAGGACACTTTGCTGAATGAAGTGAGTCTGGCATACAGGCCAGCTCCCGCATGACGCCTCAGGGAAGGCATCATAGAGTTAGAGCGCGTCTGCCGCGCGCCGGGGTAGTGGGCGGAGGGAGTCGCTCTTCAGTGCAGGTGAGCTCTCCGCTCTCCAAGAGGGAAGCTCTCTAGAGCTGGCTGCACGGCACACTGCCGTGGTCAGCACTGCTGTGTGCTGCACTTACGGTTTGTTAGGAGGACAGAGTTTATGAAAGGTGTTCTTATCATGACAAATTGCAACTAAAACTGGGGTGATGACTTCAGGTCTTGGAATGGGGTGTGAAGTACGCCCAGGGCTCTGCAGGTATCTTGGAGGAAGAATGTCTACGTGCCTCAGGGAGCCCTGCAACCCAGCCTGAAGACGCCCGAATGAATGTGGCTCCATTTTACACTCTATTTGTGTTTCTGTATAACTGCTGCTTCTTTATCAGTTTCCAGGAGGGTAGCTAGTCTCATTTAATTTTATTTTAATAAAAATTTTATTTTAATAAAACAACTTACCAGAATTTGCACTATTTTTGCAGCTCTTCCTGATTAAAGCCACTAATATTTCTACATCTCTGACATAAATAATGCTTTTTCAGGGAAGTGAGTCTGTCAGGAAGCTTTTCTCTTTGTATTACTGTTAAACCTAGGGTTTTGTCACTGAGCTACATCACCAACCCTTTTTAAAATCTTTTTTATTTACTTATTTTTTATTTTTGAGACAAGGTCTTGCCAAGTCACTAAGTTGCCCAGGTTGGGCTCGAACTTGTGATCCTTCTGCCTCAGCCTCCCAGGGTTCTGGAATCCATGTCTTCATACTACTGTTGAGATCCAGTCTTGTTCAGTCTGTGGATTTGATTTTGACTCAGTCTAGGATAGCCCTGGGAAACCATGGGCTTATCAGTTGATTAGTAAGTGTAAGACCTGCTAAAAGACCAAGGTAGAAACTTAGGGTGAAATACATATTTTTCTTTCTCATATATGTGTATAAAACTTCATTAAATGTAAGCAAAATTACTTTAATAAGCAATATTTTATCTATAAAGAAACTTAAAGCTTAGTCTATAGACAAATACATAGTTAACAAAGATGGCATTCTGCCAACACAAATATTCTTTTTGAATTAAAAAAAGCTTACAAAAAAGCATACAGTGTTTGTGGTGATTTGCATCATTGTAATTAGGATACAGCTTGTGACTTCTCCGCTTTCAGTTGCGTGAGCGTCTATGATGAATAATTCTAATTAATTGTTAAATTTTGTTGTTGCATAGTTTTTTAGAATAGATTTTAATTGGTTTTAAATTGGAAAAAGAACATTTTGATGTTCAGTGATGGAAACTGTCAAAATAGAAGTAATAAAGGGTGAACTTCATTTGCACTTGTATGGATTTCATGATTACTCTGCTAATTTGTAAATAGTTTTTCTTCTAATTCACTTTTTGATTACTTTATTCACTGTAGTATTCGTATTAGCAATGGTTATGGTTGGAAATAAGCCCCCAGACTCAATTTATTAGTGCAGATAATAAAGTACTTAGACAAAAATCTCAACAAGGCATTTTACTTCTGCATGAGGGCTCACATATGAGGTAGCAGGCATGCAAGACAAAGGAGGGCTACCCCTTTTATCCCTAATGCAGGAGAACCAGGTGACATTCGGAGTCTCCGGCTTATAGTCTACCGTGGCTGGCTAAAGTGAGTGGCTCAGGGTGGGGGTGGGCTGCTGAGTAAGTTAGAGAGAGGGTGCGGGGTTTGGAATGAAGTCCTGGGTTCTTATTTCAGGAGCCAACTGTGTTCTAGGAAAAGTAGAGTCACCATTTCTAAGCTCAGGATATTAACAAAACTAGGGTGCTGGGCAGTAAGGAGAGGGCCGGGTCATTTAAACCCAGCACGGAGTTGGTCTGACTGGAAAGCAAAGCCTATTTCTCACGATTCTCCCCTTTCATGTCCCACACTCTTTTCTTCAGACTTTGTGAGCAGCAGTTGACTCTGTTGTGCGGTTTCACCAGGAGCACGTTAGCTGGACAAGGTGGGCTCATCTCTGCCTGCCGCTCGGACTGTAGTTTTGTATCAGGAGCGTGGGGAAGGGGCCCTCTCAGGTGTGTCTGAGTTTGTTTGCCAGGCTGTGTGGATGGGCCAGAAAGTTGAGTGGTACGGTTTGAACTAGAAGTCCCTTCTGTCTGAGGGAACAAAGGGTGAAAGGCAAGCCAAGCACATGATCTCTTCACTAGGTAGGAAAACATAAATTTCAAAGCACATAGGACCAACACACTGGCGCTAGAATGAAAGCAGCTGGGGAAGAGTTCATATCCAGATACTGTCTTTAAGGGATTGGAACAGCAGTGATCGGCTGGCTCTCAGACCTGTTTACAGTGTAACCAGAAACTGGCAACAGGAGTCAGTGACGGGGGCCCTTTGTGATGTTTTACCTGTATTATCATTACTTTAGTATCTCTGAGGTTATGCCTTTTTTGCTGGCTGTCCAAGACCAAGTTAAAGTGAGCCCAGTATTAATTAAAATTAACATTTTTGGGGCTGGGGGTTTAGCTCAGCGGCAAAAGTGCCTGCCTGGCAAGCGCAAGGTCGTGAGTTCGGTTCCCGGTACCGGAGAAAAAAAACCATAAAAAAAAAAAATAAAATTAACATTTTTGCCAAATCTCTAGGTCAGCTAAGGCTTTTTAGGAGTTATTTGTGGGACAATGGGTACAGCCTCCCAGCTCCTCTGTCAGTGCTGGCTGGCAGGGTAGATCACAGTCTTGCTTGACTATGTAGCTTCCTGTGGAAACAGAAGACCTTTTTCCTTTGTTGCCCTCCTTTTTGGTACACTGAGTGACTCCTGTCCTCTGGGTCCAACCTTCTCCTTGTTCTGGAGGTTGGGTGACTTTGAAAGTTGTAGGATCCTGTAGACAGGTTCCCTTGTGTTCTGAGTTCTAGTTGACCTTGTTGGTCTTGGAGGATCAGGGCCAAAATATTGGCTGTCCAGTTACCTTTTTAGCTTTGATCTCCAATCCAAAGCAATCTTGAACACCCAGGATATCAGTAATCTTTTCTAGACATCAAGTACCTTGAAACATAGAATGATCATGGAACTGTTATTTTTACCAATTATGGTTGTCTTAGGAGTTGAATCCCTGGAGGATATTAACAGATAACTGTTATAAAGTTTTATAGAGAAAACTTGAGATTAAGGACAACAAAAGAGACCATCATAACAATCATGATGACATTATTATATTAGAACCATTAGGTTTTGTTATTACTTTTGAAACATTTAAACTTTTATCTTAGTATAAAATAACATTTAGTCAGTTATCTTTATCTAGTTACATGATCTTAAATGACACACAGAAACTTTTACCTAATTTGTTATCTTTTAACCACTTTTTGTTACCAGAGCAATATTTAAGTAGGATTTACTTTACAGATTATTAAAATCTAATCTCTAATTATTGTAGTGACATTATCTGGACTGTATAAGGTGTAGGCACATTATCAAAACACAATTATATAACAATCACATAAACATAGACCTGAAAAAGTCCCTCATCATGAATTTGGAAGTATGACAAGATAGTTTTTCCAGTCCTGCATCTTAAAAGACCTCTATACACTTAAGAAAACACAAATGTATTTAATATTCCATGAGGTTAGTAATAATTAGTATCACTGCTATATAGAAATTTTAAAACCTTATTGCTTTAAATATATAGAGTTTAACCTTGTATTTATAGCCAACTTTAGTATATTTTGATCATTTATTTAATAGCTACTGTGGTGTGGCACCATAAGACCCTGGGAAAACTAGATAAACTGCCCATAAGTGGGGCTGCCCATCAGTGGAGAAACTAGACCAATTTTGGTCTAGGCAGCTTATTTTTTTAATCACAGACAGGAGTTTTTGTTCAACAGTTTCCCAAGTTTAAGGGGTTTTCACTTATTTACTTTAACAATTGTTTTAGATGACTCATCATGATAGTTTACATTTTATATATATAAAATTTTTGACCAAGGAAAAACTCTTAAGTTATTGTACACAGAAAATAATAGTCATTGGGTTTATAAAACTGATTTTGGACATTATCTTTATTATCAAATAACCTCGATAGAAAAATGTATCAAATAACCTGGATAGAAAAATGTCACTGATCTTTAAAATATCTTGTTTTCATCAACTGATTTAAATTAGTCTACTGTTAAGCTATGTGGAGCATATAGAAACATACACAGTTTTAATCACATGTAATCTTTATGTTCTCAAACTTTAAGGCTTCCATTTGTGAGTCCTATGGGAGGAGTTAGCAGAAAAAGTTGGAAGGGTGAGGAAAGAACTTTGGGATTTTGTCTCTTTAAGTTTTTAAAAAATTTTACTTTGGAGAAAGAAGTCAGCTTTTAAATTAACTGTAGATCACATGTCAAGGACAGCAGAGGTCACGTGGTGGGAGGCACTAGGCTCCTCTCCCCTTTACATTTTTGTAACCAACAAAAAAGTCAAAAGTGTCTGAGTTGTCCCCTTCCCATGTTTATCCCAGCTTTTGATTTAAAATTACTGTTTTATGATTTTGCTATGTTTTGCCTTTGGGTCAGACAGAGAGGAGTGCTGGGACCCGGGAAGGAGGGACTGGTGAGAGTTACTTTTCAGCAACAAGGAGGTTTTAGAAGGAAGGGCCTGGGCTCCGGGACACCGACAGGCAGACATACACATTCTTTTGGTGAACTATGTCCTCCACCAGCTTTTCCTCAGCATACTTCAACTTTCCAGTTCTGTCATTATCTCTTTATCTTTCTAGTAGGGCAAAACTTTTATCATACAACATCTCGTATCAAAAGTCTATCTATTATACTTGTAGCCTTCTTTATATATTTTTCTCCATTCTGTCACTGTAAACATTGTATAAAAAACTTGGCTATGGACTCTTCTCTCCTTTTTTTCCTTCTTTCTGTGTCTCAGATAGCTACATTTAAAAATTTGACTGGCTGCCAACAAACTTTCAAGTAACCTTGAATTAGTACTCTTATCACCAGCAGAAAGCAGAGAGAAAAGCAAGTTAACTCCAATTAGAGCATGAGAATTTACAAAGCACAGGAAATGTTTTAAGCATTTTAATTAAACAAAAACACCAATTTAAATTGGAGGACAACAGTGAAATTATCAGTTAGCTAAGATTTGCAATTTGATTCCTCCCCAACCAGGAGAACTTTCCCTCAAGGGAAAGAAGGATGGAGCCCCTTTAGTCTTTAGGGAAATGGAAGATTCTGAACATCTTTTCAGTACCTTTTAATTTTCTTTTGAATCAAGGATAAAGTCTGTCTTTTTTTCTCTTGTGCTGTTGCAACTGCCATGCCAGGCACTGGGACCTTCTCTCCTGGTGCCAGCTCTTGTAGGGGCAGAGGCATCGGTCTTGGGTGCTGAGGATTACAGGTTGGGGTGGGGACCCCAGAGGGTCTCATGTGGAGGAGGGGAATGGGGGTGAACCCTCTTGTTTCTTACTAAGTACCTGAGGTTTTTAGGGGAAAGAGGACAGTCGGTTCTTGTTGCCAACACAGGGCATAATCTATCTCACCCTGAGACCTTCGTCTTTATTATTAACAAATTCAATAAGCAATCAACATACTCAGTCCTTGTCTGATCTAAATTTTGTCCAGAAGACAGATGGGGTGAAGATAGGGCTTTGAAGCCAAATGACACAATATTTTATCCGAGGGTTCTTCCTTCCTTCCTTCCTTCCTTCCTTCCTTCCTTCCTTCCTTCCTTCCTTCCTTCCTTCCTCTCTCTTTCTCATCCATGTGCTGTCACTCTAAGTTCATAATATCAGTCTGAAGGGACTTCCAGGGGAGCCCTTAGATTCCCTCACTGTCTTGACTGGGAGGCACATTATTTTGCATTCTGTTTGCCCCAAAGCCCGAGCTTACTCTCCAGCATGTGCTGAGATATTTTGCCCTCTGTTGCCTTCAGTTTCACCTGAAATCACTAGTCTCACTGGAGACCCTTCCGACCTGAGGTTACCCTGGGACAGGGACAGAGTAACCCCAACAACCAAAGGAGTACTCAGTCTCCCCAAGACTTTTCTTACCTTGGCTCATGGACGAAGCTGCCTGGTCTCCCCTGTCTCTTGCCTCTGGACCACTTTCAGCATTGTCATGAGACCTTTGCTGAGTCCAGACATCTTGTATGTTGGTCCTTGTCCTGGGGGCCACCGCAAAAAGGCTGTGGTTTGCATCTCCTGCTAGTGGGAGTTCCTGCATCTCAGAGACCTTTGGGCCCCATATTGGGAACCAAAATTGTTGGAAATAAATCCCCAGGCTCAATTTGTCAGTGCCACAAAATAAAGCATTTAGACAACAAGGATTCTTGACAAGGCATTTATAGAAGGTGCAAGCATGAAGTAGCATGTGTGCAGGACATAGGAGCATTGCTTCTTTTATCCCTAACAGCAGAGAAGTAGCTGACCTTTAAATTCATTGGCTGAATTCAAAGGCTTACAATCTATCGTGGTTAACTCGAGTGACGCAGGGGCAGGGGTTAGGGTGTTGCTGAGTAAGGTGGAGAGAGGACGTGATGGGGTTTGGAACAAGAAGTCCTTGGTTCTCACCTTGGGAACCACCGGTGATCTGGGGTTTGGACAAGGGGTGAATGGCCAGGTCCTTTATACCCAAAATAGAGTTGCTTTGGCCCTGTGCTTTGACAGAAGAGACAAAGCCTATTTCTCACATTATGGCAGGCTAAATTGCTAGCTTACTTTGCATTTTTATTGCATCTTTAACAATGGATTTTCTACCATTTTTAATGTTTTTCAGAGTAATAAAAGCATGGCACAGCTAACCATATTCTATAAAGACTGTTTTAGTTCAGAGTATTTTATATTATCTACTATACAAAAAATAGTAGCCTGATTATTTTAGGAGTGACTGCTAAAGATTAGGACAGGACTTTGGCCAATGGGAACCTGAATCAGGCAAAGGATCTGCACTGTACCTCTTCATGCCAGATGGGTACCAAGATGCAGAAGCTCATGAGGCCTCTCTGAGGTGTCCCATAAGATTATGCCATCTGTGGTTCCTGCCAAGTACGGGGCAGCTCAGTAGTGCGCGTTATGTTTGCCCTGTCTCCTTCTCCACTCTGTCTCCTTCTCCACTTTACTCAACTTCTATCATTTTTACATGTCATTCATTTCACTCCATGGGGCATTGGTAGCATGGAAGGTTGTGTGCCTTCTGATGAAACACCCTGAAAGACTTGGTGTTAGGACCTGTCCTAGGCAGCGTGGCTTGAAGGTGGGATTTGTGGGCTCATGCAGACGGCAGACCATGGCTGCTGATAAACAGCTGGGCAGCAACTCCGGCATCCCAGTCCTGAAGCCTCATGCTGGGGTGGAAGTGAAACCCAGAAGATGCAGGTGGAAATGTAAATGCTGGGAAGAAAAGTGTCACCACATACAAGAGGGGCTTGAAAGATAGGGGACAGTGACAATATTAATGAAGGTGGGGGAGGCTTGCTTTCCTGGACAACATTCGAAGCTTTGAAGAAAACATGAGGACACATTCAGGTCATCCAAACTGAGTTTCCTTTCGGCTCTGACATCTATGTAGAGTTTACATATTAGTCAGGGTCTCCAGCGAGCCAGTGGTGTGTGTGTGTGTGTGTGTGTGTGTGTGTGTGTGTATACAAATGTGTATGCACAGGTGCTAAAACTTTATAGGGATTTATGACAAGGAATCAGCTCATGTGACTATGGAGGGCGGAAGGTTGCACAGTTTTCTGTCTAGAGGTTGGAGACCTAGGGAAGCCAGAATTTTTCAAGACTTGAGAGATGTGGAGGTGTAGACTGTAGTCCAGGTCTGAAGGCTGAGGGTCAGGACCACTGGCGCAGGAGGAAATTGGTGCTGCAGCCTGAATAGACAAAGACAGCACCAGAACCAAACAGAGAAGACATAGCTGTTGAAATTATCAGACAAAAAATGTAAAATAATTGTGATAAATATGTTAATGAAAGAAGTAGACAATATGCCCGAACAAATGGATAATTCAAACAAAGCAATGGAAACTCCAAGGAATAATAAGAAAGGAAATGCTAGAAATAAAAGCCCTGAAGTAGAATTGAAGAATACTTTGGTGGGGGGGGGGGCATCAGGAGAGTAGATATGGTACAGAAGGAAAGCCAGACTCCTGAGCCATACCAACAGAGACTCCCCAAACTGAAGCACAAAGAAAAATAACAAGATGGTAAGAACACTCAGAACTCTGAGATAAGTTCCAGATCATAATATGAATAATTGCAAAGATACAGAAACTGGAATGGAATAAATCTTTGAAATAATGGTAGCCAAGGATGCTTTAAAGTGGATAGATAACAAACATCAAGTCTAGAACTAGAAATCTTTTTTCAAAAAGCAGAATAAATATCTCTTCTCCATTCCAAAATGAAACCTAAAAAGCAAAAACTGTACCTAGACTGATTGTGTTACATGGCAGGAAATCTAAGCAAGAAAAATCCTCAAAATATTCATGAGGGTGGAGGGGAAAAAAAGCTTACTTTACAGGAAAAGAATGAGAAATCCGTGAGAATTAGCATCAGAAATCATGCAAGCAAGAAGGGAGTGAAATGAAATATTTAAATTATTGCCACAATAAAACAAAACAAAGACATTAAACTGGACTTCCAAATCCAATAGAATTATGCTAAAAGGAGAAATGAAAATTTTCTTAGACAAAAACACAGGTACCTGATTGTTTACAATGAAAAAGAGGGAAAAGGAAGGTGAAATAGGCCAGAACTGAGATTTACATAAATGTCCTTTACAAGGAGGCAGCAAATGAAGGCAAAGTGAAATATTTTATTTCTTTTATTTACCTTATTTTTCATTAACTTTAAAGACAGCTATTTAATGATGCTAATGATATATTGAGCAGTTTGAGAATCTGGACAAATGACACAAATATCAGGAGGAAACAGAGATGAGGAGAGATTGGGAATATTCCACAATGGCAACATCCCACAAAGATAATCTTGCTATCTGAAGCTGATCACAGCTTAGTCTAAAACACACATTGGAAATCCTAGAGCTACCACTAAGAAAATTTTAAAAGATAATTGCTGTGCAAAGAGAGAACAATGCTCACCTTAGAAGCACATATACTAGAGGAGAGGACATAAAATAATGAAGTGCTGCAATGAAAATCAAAAAGAGATAAAGATGGGATAGGAATAAAACTGCAATGAATAGAAAATAGTTGCAGATATGGTTGGTACAAATTCTACTCTATCAGTCATCATTTGAATAGTAATGATCTCAATGCCTGAAATGAAGTTCACAGAATAACAGGGTGGGTCTAACAAAAAAGAGCAAATTGTCTGTTGTCCACAAGAAACTCACTTTAAAGACCAAGATAAATTAAAAATAAAGGAGTGGACAGCATTATACTTTGCTAATACTAATGAAAAGAGAGCTGAACTAATTATATCGATTTCAATCAGACCAAGAAACAAAAGAAAATAACTGGGATAAATGAGACACTGAAAAATGAGAAAAGGGCCATTTTTCAAAGAAGCCATAGCGATCCGGTGCACACACCTCACAAAGACCAGGATGTGTCATGAAATATGAGAACTCAGAGGAGACACAGATAAACCCACGACTGGAGCTGGAGGCACCATCACTCTATGTTTTGCACTTACAGGCCACATAGGCAGAAAACCAGAATGAGTACAGCTGACCTGACCCACTCCATAACCTGAGATTTATTAGAAGAGTTCATCCAGCAATGGCAGAATGCACATACTTCTGAAGCTTCTAGTAAGCATTCACCAAGACAGACCAGATTGTGAGTGAAAAAATGAAGAAAGTAGGAATTGCAAAAATATGTTTTTGGGCCACAGTGGAAGTAAACTAGAAAGACAGAAAGATAACGGGAAACTCCCCAAGTATTCAGCACACTCCTAAAGGACAAGTGGGTTAAATAAGATGCCTCAATAGGAAATTTAAAGTATTTCTAACTAAGCAAACATGAAAAACAACTAATCAAAATTTGTGGGATGTACTGAAAATAGTGCATAGAGGGGAACTTATACCTTAAGATGCATATGGTAGATAATACAGATCTACAGTATGTACACAGATCAAATTGCCATGTTGTATATCTAGGATATTTACAACCTCTACTCATCAAGCAGATACCTTAAAATGTAAAAGTAGAAAAATCTAAAATCAATAATTTACCTTAGGACATTAAAGATGAGCAGCTGAATCCTAAAGCACGTGGAAGAAAGAAAATAAGAACTGAAATCAACAAACCCCCAAACTGCTCTTTGAAAGACCGAAACTGGAAATCAACCAGGCTAACCAAGAGAGAAGTCCAAATTGCGACTGTCAGAAATGCATAAGATACCATCGCTACTGGTCCTCCAGATACTGAACAGAAAATACAGGGACACTACGGACATCTCTAAACCCAGAACTTTAATCACTTAGACAAAATGGATAAATCCCTCAAAAGACACAAAGTACTAAGAGTCACACGAAGAGAAATCGCTCACCTAGCAAGTCCTTGCAGTGTGTGGCACTGTGCCCCAGAGAGAGGGACTGAAGCCGTTAGCCCTGGTCCAACAAATGTGAGCCTATTGGTAAGCGGGGTCTTGGAAATGTAATTGAAGCCTTAGTGTTGGCTTTCACTCATACAGCTGATGTCCTTATAAAAAAGGGACCAGGGGCAGTAGACACACACAGAGGTTTAGAAAGCCAAGAGGAACAGACACGGAGGCAGCTGGGGGGAGTCGGAGGAGGGGAATAGGGTGATGCAGCTACAACCTGGGGACACCAGAACTGGAGTAGGCCAACCTGGATCCTCTTCTAGGAGCTTCAGGGAGCACACGACCCAGCCAGCACCTTGATCTCAGAATTCTAATCTCCAGAACTGCAAGAGGAGACATTTGTGTTGCGTGAAGCCCCCAGCTTGCAGCACTTTGCTATGGCAGCCGTGGGAAACGAATACAGGTGTAGACCTATTTTAAAATTTAATTGCTAACGAGTGACTTTCCCCAGATGAAAGCAGCAGACCCAGATGATGCTACTGCTGAATTCTATCTTAAAATCCAGACAGAAACGATTCAGATCTCTGCAGATTCTCTCAGGATATACAAGCAAAGGGACACTTCCTAATACATTCTCTGCCTCCGTCAATGCTCTACTATAAAAGCATATATATAGATCATCAGAAAGGAAACTTCAAACCGTATCTCTCCTGATGTAGATGCACAGTTCCTCAGCACATTACTAGCACATCCAATCCCATGATGTATCAAAGCAGTACACAACACAACCACATGGGATTCATTCCAGCTACCCGGGGCTGGTGCAAGACAGGAAAATCAGTCTCTGTAAGCTACAGCATTAACCACCTGAAGAAGAAATTCCTGCGAGTACATAAATTTGTGCACTAAAACTTGTTGACAAAACCTAATACACGATGATGACAGAAACTCCCTAACACTAGGTAGAGAGAAGGATCTTCCTCAATGTGACAAGAACACAGACAAGGAAACCTGCAGCTAATACCCTGTTTCATGGCAGAACTGGACATGTTCTCCTCAGATGAAAAATAAGTCACCTTCCGTTCGCATAACCAGTCACAGGCTTGACATCTTTCACAGATACCCACTCAAAATAATTAAGGACCCAAGCATGAAACGTAAGACCAGAAAGCTTTGAGAAACAACACAGGAATCTGGGTTGCTTTCAGCTTGTTGATGAGTTTCTAGAAAAAATCACAAATGTGCAATCCATTTAGAAATGAGTAAGTTGGACTTTATTAAAATTTAAAAAGAACTGTGCTATGAAAGACACTGTTGGGAACAGTGAAAAGTAAGCTAGAGTGGGATAGAACATGTACAAACACATAACTGATGGAAGATTTAAAACCATCATATACACAGAACCCTTAAAAGTCAGCAATGAGAGAGCAAATCCCAAGTTAAAAAGTGGGTAAATCTGAACAGACAGTTTTCCAGACAAGATGGACAGGAGGTCCAGACGCTTGTAAATAGAAGAATGCTCAACATCATTTGTCACTACAAAATTGGAAATTAGGACAAAAATGCGAGGCCCCACATTACTGTTAGAATCAGTAAAACCTAGAGAAACGGTAATTCCAGCTAGGGGAGAAGATGGCTGAATGGGAACTCTCGTTTTCTGCTGATAGGAATCCAAAGCAGTACAGCCACTGTGGAGGCCCCTGGGGCAGTTCCTCATGAGGCTGGGCACAGTGTTACTTTCCAAAGCTGTGCCCATCCTCAGGTGATTAGAAAAGGCAAGTCTGTCCAAAACCTAAAAGTGAATATTTACCACAGGTTTGCTCATAATCCACCCAAACTGGAGACAAGCAAGATATTCCTTGATAGACTCTAAAGAAATAAAGCTTGGTACGACTCACAGAACATTATTCAGTTATTAAAAGAGGCTGGAGTTATTAGCCATGAAGAGACAGAGTGAAGACGTCAGTGCATACTGCTATGTGAAGTACTCTGAAGAGTCCACATCCTGTCGGAGTCCAGTTACACATCACTCTGGGAAAGAAAATACAGTATTTGTAGCAGGACAGAGTTAAAGGTAAAGCACATGTGCCTTTATTTGACATTGAACTATCATGTGCGATGTATTGCTGGACATGTATCACTATGCATTTTTCAGAACCCATAGTGATTTACAACATCAAGAGTGAAGTTTGAGGTTTCCAAATTTGAAAATTCTTGCTCTTAAGGCATGAGTGAACCCAGGCTTGAGTGCAGAATGAGATGAGCCAACCTAGCTGCACCACAGATGTGCAGCACAGCCTCAGTGGGAATGGGCACGAGGCTTCCGGACGTAGGGGCTTTGGAAAGGAAGGAGCTCGGGAAAGCAAAGGTCAGATGAGCTATGCATGAGCTCTGTGCCTAGTGGGGAGAGCTGCTCCCCTGGGCCGGGCCAGATGATTCTGTACCATTCTCCAAGTGCTCTGGTCCTGAACAAGGAGCCAGCATCCGAGAGCAGAAATTAGACTTAGCCTAGTGCTGGCACCTTTGCTGGGAGGACAATGGGTTTCTGCTGTGGCCGTGCTGGTCCCTGCTCCAGTCCTTGGAGGACTGTGGGAAAGCTGGGCATCCCCTTAGGTGTCACGAGCCAGGTCTCAAGGGCTCCACACCACCCAGCTGCTAACAACACACTCCAGGAGACAGGTGTCCTGGGTTCAACCCAAGTCCCTTCCGTCTTTGGTCTTTGTTTCCTAAGCCTGTGGAAGGTTTACGTAGCGCCGCAGAAGTGTGTTAGTTTTCTAATGCTGCCATGACAAATTGCCACACATCAGGGAGCTTAGGACCACACAGGTTTGCTGTCCTACAGTCCAGTCTGGATGTGCCTGGGCTGGGGGTGGTTCACTTCCGAGCCCATTCAAGTTTGGGCAGGATTTGGTAGTGTGCGTGTAGGAAAGAGGTCACCTCTCTGGTTGTTGCCTGGGGTCATTCTGGGTGGCCAGGGGCCACCACTGCCCTAGTTCATGGTCCTCTGTGCATCTGCTCCCTGCCCGGCTCCCCAGCTGGCCCTGCCTCATCTGCCCAGCTTCTTCTGCTGTCGCCCTTCGACTTGAGCATCACAGTCACGTCCTCAGCTTTCCTTAGAGTACTTTTCTGGAGGGTGACCCTCTTCACTGTAGCCTGCTCTGCTGTCCCTGCAGGCTGAGGTGGCCCAGGTGATCCAGCTGCGGTTCTGTTGCCTTCCTCTGCCCTTGGTCTGTCACATTCGTCTTGCATGTCACTGCAGCTGTGGGACAAGCAGGTGGCACTGCTGAGTGTCCACGGTCACTGCCGCCTGCACCTTCTGAGGGCCACTACCATCCAGGAGGATGCTCTTTTTCTGGTGTTCAGCAGGGGTCCTTTTGTTCCTGCCTCTTGTATTTCTCACCGGGTTTTCAGCTCTCGCAGGAGCATTTCCAACGCCTGCGCTTCTGCTATAGTCCACTCAAGTCAACAGGAGCTTTTTCTATGAAGTCCTCACACTTCTCGTATTCCCAACTCCAAAGTCACTCCCATCTGCCTGCATGTCTATCACGGCTGTCCTTTTCGGGACCCAGGTCCTGTGGCTCCCGTCCCTGACAAAAGCATCAGCACACATTCAGTGGCTTCAGGCAGTGTCCCTCACTGTGTCACAGCTGTGCTCCTCCCACGTTCAGGGTGACTCTCTGGTTCTCTCCTCTGGGTTTTACGAGATCTAACCAAGGTGTCTTCCAGGCCTCATTGTATGGAGACTGAAAGAAGCATCTGCTCCAGATCCACCTGTGCTGGGGGCAGAGTTCGGATCTTGTGTGTGCTGGGTGACAGCTGGGACTGTCCTCACCCTCAAGAGGCCGCGTGTTCTTCGCTGGTGGCCTCTTCTCATCATCAAGGCCAACAAGGGCGACCATGATCAAGTCCTTTTCACAAGGAGAAATCTCCTGCCCCATCCCCTGCTGTCTGTCTTTGCAGCAATTCCCCAGTAGCCTCTGTCTTGTCATTTCAAGAGTTCACAGTTGGCCCCTCTGGATAGTCAGGGTCACCTCTCTACCTGTGGTCACCTTCTGTGTGCTTTGACTGAGCTCCCAATGGTACACTTGGTGGGATTAGTAGGGCACGGGATGCATGCCGAGGGCTCCATGGCATCTGCCTGCTGTGTGGAGTCCGTGCCTGCGATCCAGCCTCCTCACGGTATGCACTTCAGACAACGTCAGATAATAAAATATGTGTCTGTGGGGGCGACTGGGCCTCCTCCCCTTTTCCTGAAATCCTGCTTAACCACTACACTTTTTGCCAATAACCTACTTGGGGTTTATCATGACTAACCCAATTCACAGTTCATGCATGAGTAGAGAGTTGGGCTCACTGGGAAGGGTTTGCTCACTCTGGAACTGGACTTCCCCTGGTGTAGGTAGCCTTCTGTGGCTGATTTAATCGATTGGATAACTATAGGATGCCCCCTTCCTTCCTTCCTTCCTTCCTTCCTTCCTTCCTTCCTTCCTTCCTTCCTTCTTTCCTCCCTCCCCCCCCTTTCTTCTTTCTTTCAGACAGGGACCTGCTATGCACTTCAGGCTGACATAGAACTCCTTATGTATCTCGTAGCTCAGACTGGCTTCCAACTCACTGTGATCCTCCAACCTCGGCCTCCCAAGTGATTACAGGCATGTGCCACCATACCTGGCCTTGCACACCTTTAAAATTTGAAAATCTCTGTGTCTGATGTTTTCCTTAATATTGAGGTAAGGAGGTGTGAGGTCCTCTGCAATTAACTGTATCTGACACAGAAGAGAATTCCCCTCAGACATCAATTTTCACTGGCTAGAGAGGACAGTTCTCTGAACACTGACTATAATATAACTTGAGTGAAACTATTAACCTAGTTCTGAAAGCTTCTCTCTAAGTATAACTTTCCTTCAAGTTTTAAGGGCATCTATTAATGACCTTTTTGTTACTGAAATTACCAATTTTAAGCCCTGTAGAGCCTTCTTTTTCTCTCTTTTTCCCTCTTTCTACTGCTTCCAGGTCAGTTCAGGCTTCTTATCATGGAAAACATACATGAAATAAATTCCTAGAAGTTCCCCTGGCAGTGAGCACATCTTTTATCCTAACAAGCTTTCAAGTGCAACTTTATTTTTTAGTTCTACTAGAAAGACAAAGATATATTAGGACATACTGAAGAAAAGGATTTTTAGCTGAAGGAAAAGATATATCAATGTTATATATTTTCCAACATTTCAAAAAAGGTTTTTAGAAACTAATACTTCTCAGTGCAAAATTTGGGGGCAAACTGAAGCTAACTGTGTAAAACCAAACTTATGGTAAATAAAAACCATAAGGAGAAAAAACTTCCCAGAGTAGTTCTGTACTACGTTAGCAGAATAGTCTCTAACTAAACATTGATAGCCCATACCACATATGTCTCTAACTAAACATTGATAGCCCATACCCCACAGAAAGGGTCTTGGTTAATCACTAAGAATTTTTCCAATCTAATATTTTATGGCTTAATGTGAAACAGGAGGTACAAAGAAAAGACAAATGATACAAGCAATTATTGGTAGGGAAAGAAAGTAGAGGGATTCAAACCTCTTCAAACTGGTGAGGTTTGGGGAAAAATGAACCTTTCCATATTGCTGGTGGAACTGTAAACTAATGCAAACATTATGGAAATCAGTATTGGGATTCCTTAAAAAAACTGGACATAGAAACAAGTTATATGCTTATCATCAAGTGAATAGAGACAATGTGAAATCACTGGGGGCCATGTGTGTTACAATCTGGAAAAGAAGTTGTCTTCACTTAGCTCACTTCCAAGAACTTTGCAAGAGGCTGTATTTAAGGGTGGAAGACTGATTCAACTGGTGGAGGTAAATTAAAACAGCCCAACATCCAGGTTGTGGCATGAGGTGCTGCTGAATGCTTTCAGCCAGTTTACAATGAAAATCAGGAACAAAAGACAGAAAGAAATATGTGAGAATTATGTGGCTTGTCCAGAAAGAAAACCTGCCAAGGTGGGGCCATTGAGAGTATGGCTGCTGAAAATAATAGTCCCATTTAAGAAAAGCCACGTACTTTGCATTAGAATAGTAGGAAAGATGCCCGAAAGCATCTCAGGGAATGTCCAAGCCTCATGCATCCCAAGCTCAAGGGGGCAAAAGGGTAACTGTTTTGAGAAACTTTGTTTTGAGAAGGAAACCACGGAGTGCCTCGACCATTCAGGATCACCTTCCACCTGTAGAAATGAATCCACAAATTCAGCTATCCAGGCATTCAGAGGCTACTGTAGTCACAGCCCACAGGGCCAGACTACTGCCTGAGCTGGTGGCAGACCATGGTATCATCCATATGGTGTTGGTTCTGAAACCACACAAGATACAAGCATTGTGGGGACATGGAGGCTTCCATGCAGATTTTAGAGAAAGACCTGGAGGCCAGGCACTGTGGTCTGGCAATGTTAGATTCCCTGCCAGAAGCTCAAGACAGACTGATTCATGAAGTTATAAAATTGAAGCTAAAGCTGCTGTGCAGACCCCAGGAAACTGGAGGAGCCAGGAATGTGGGACATAAAGCCACAGGCAGCAAGCAGAGGCAGCTTAGGAGAGAGGCCATGAGGGGTGCAACAGGCAAAACCATAGAATAGGGCTACACAAACCCTTGGGGACTTGCACCTTACCATAGTCTGCCCTGGATCCTGCACATGGAGCTATAGGATTTGCTGTTTTTCCTGCTGGTCTTTGGTCTTGCTTTGGTCCCATTCCTTTCTATCCTCCCTATACCCCCTTTTTGGGATTAGAATGTTTAGTCCATGCCACTGTGTGTTGTAAATATTTAACTTTCCTTTTGATTTTTACAGGGGCTCACAGCTAAGAGTTAATCATGAGGCTCAGAGGAGACTGGAGACTTTTCAGCAGTGCTTGAACTGTTAAGACTTTGGTTACTCTTAAGAATGGTCTTAGCGTCAGGCACTTTGGACAATGAGCTGGATATGAATCTTTTGGGAGCCAGGAGCAGATGTTAGTGTTCTGACCTAAATTGTCCTCCCAGGTCTCCTATGCACAGAAGTGCATCTTTTGGAAGGTGCTTGGATCATGGGAGCACTATACTCATCAAAGAACTAATGCATTGATGAGTCTATAGCTGAATTTTTTTAGGAAATGGGGCCTGTTTGAAGGGTGTGTGTCACTGAGGCATGACCTGGAAGGTTGTGTTCTTGTTCCTAGCTCCTCCCTTCTCTCTGTGCTTCCTGGCTAGCATGGGTTTTGCAGATTTTCTCTACCATGCCTTGATGGAGACCACTATGAAACGGCTCTGAGCAGGATTTAATATTAACCAATTGGCTTTTCATGTTTATGTGTGGGTCTGTTCCAGGTCCAGGCCCTTTGTCTAGAGATGGGCAGCGGGCTGATAGTGAGGGAACCTCTGTGAGTCACTGGTCACTGCTGAGGCCTGCATTGGCCTGTGAGGCTGGGATGCCTCAAAGGACAAGATAAGGCCACAGCTGAGGATGTCTGCCTCCAACCCCAACTAACTACAAGGAGACTGCAGCTGCAGACGTCCCCCTCCTTCAGTGAAGGCCTTCCTGGAGATAACATAGTTCTCCTAAATTAACATAACGTATTACTTATGAATATCCCTTAGAGGGATTCCCAAGTCTTTCCCAGATTCCTGCATTTTCTTCAGTATCCCTCTCTTTTGTTTGCAAACCAAATAAATACGGGCTGTCCCTGGAAGTTCTTGGTCTTAACCCAGAGAATCTTGAATTCCATGAGAGGATTGGATTCTCCTGGAGCCCTAAAATTATTTCAATGGTCTCATTTATTTAAGCCTTTGCTGTCCACTCATTTGGGAGATTGTGGGCTTGATCAGCCCTCAATAACTGTGGGACAATATTAATGTGATAATGCCCTTCCACCATAGCATTTCTGTCCTTGAGCCAGCCAGTCATGGACTGAAACTGTGACCCAAATTAAACCTTTCCTCCTTAAGTGGGAGATCTCGTGTATTCCATCTCAGCGATGGGAAAGTGACTGATACAGTGGAATGTCCTCATGCCAACACGCTTGCTCACTGAGGGGAGCACCAATCTCCTACAGCATCCCCCACCCCTGTGGTCTTCTGGCTTCTAGTGCTTGTTACCCAGAGGCTACAGAGTCCTTGGTGTCTCCCCTCCCTCAACAAGCAGAACCAACACATTGAGAGCAGATTTACTAAGGTATAGTCGACTTATAAAAACTGCATATATTTAAAGTGGACAATTTTATGTACTTTGACACATATATAAATCTAAGAACCATGGTCAAGACCATCAGTATGTCTGCTGCACCCTAAAGTAATTGCAGTGGCATTGCACTCCTCCTCTTGGCCACTCCTAATGCCCCCATTCCATCCCTCCCAGGCCCTTAGGCAAACACTGATCTGCCTCTGGGATGTGCGTGCACATTTTACAGTTTTGCACACAGACTCTTACAAGGTGCACTCTTTTATCTGGCTCCTTTGACTCAGCTTAATTATTTGAAGAATTGCTCATGTTCCACAGGTATCAAAGATTTGATTCCTTTCATTGGCACATGTGCAGATGTTCCTCAACTGATGATGGAGTGGCTCCCAATAGACCCCCTGTGAGCTGAAAAACATCCTAAAGTGAGTATACCTGCAGTGCACCTCTCCTTCCAAAAGTTGTAGCTCAGCAATGCGGCACATCAGGGCAGATCGCTGACCCTCATGGTCACAAGGCTGATTAGAATTTATAGCTCATTGCCCTTGTCCAGCATCATAAGGGGGTATTGTGCCATGTACTGTAATTCCAGAAAAAGATCAAAAGTAAAAGTGTGACTTCTATTAGATACATGTCACTTCACTTTATCATGAAGCTGAACAATCTTCAGTGAAACCATTGTAGGTTAGGGACTATGCACATATCACACTATGTGCATGTGTATACACACACACACACACACACACACACACACACATACACATGAGAGTCTTAATTATTTTTCTCATTGCTGAGACAAAATACCTGACACTCAAGTTAAAGGAGGAAAGATTCCTTGTAGCTCACTGTTTGGAGAGGTTTCAGTTCATAGTTGGTTAGTTTTAAGGCAGGGTGGAATGGCAGAGGAGAAACAGTACATGACAGGCAGAAGGCACTAAAAGCAGCAAGCAGCTTGTGACAACAGCTACCCAAGATACACACCCTAAGGCAGCACTCACATCCAGGGTGGGCCTCCCCATTACCCACACCCAGAACTATGCCGAAGCAATCAGTGGACTAATTTAGATATAAGCCATAACACATGCGTGTGCATGCACACACACACACACACACACACACACACACATAGAATTGGTTGTATTTATTCCCGAACTACATTGTGACTTTCCTACATGTTACTATAGATACTTTCATTAGGTATTATGTTCACAGATGAAATTTACTAAGTTAATCAATCTTCTATAATTAATCTTCTTCAGATTATAAGAACCAAGAGAAAATAAAGGAAAGTTACTGTACTGCTTCTCAGTGGGGAGGAGGCAGAGGCAGATTTAGCATGAGGAGAGTGAGGCTTGTGTTTTAGAGTCTCTCCTATGCCTGGCTCCTTTCAAGGCCCGGGGAGACCCTAGCTGAGTTTCTCTGAACCAGTTAGGAGCAGCTATTTCAAGTATCACTGGTCAAGGGCTGTGAGTTTTCCCCTGCAGCTGATTTCCGTCCTTCACCTGCGGTTGGGTGGTTTGAGAAAAGGGCCGGTTACAGGACTCAGTTACAGCTAAGGAGCTCTTTGGTCCGGCTGTGCTAGTCTCAGTTTCATGTGACATAGCCATGCTGCATGCAGCTGCATTTTGTGTGCATGAATATGAAGCTGGTCGTCCTGCTGTGAGGTCTGCTTCTGTCCACAGCTCTGCTTCTTGGGCCATGGTGGAGAGAAGGTCTCTTTGGGATGGACATGTGCTGTGTTCCTGGTACCAGGGCCTGTGAGTGGATTCTGGTTGTGGCATGTTTCTGCTATCACCTCACAATCCTAAGAGCTCCAGTGACCCGATTAGTGTGTGTTGTCCAGTCATGGCGGATTGACTGTTAATCACTATAGAAAACTCAAAATATCCTCTGTGAATTTGACACTAATTCCAACCATGTTATTAGCAATAAAATCACTACCAATAATAAGTTGCGAAGCTGAAAACTTTAGTATAAGAAAAGTTATATAATTATAGAGCAAGTTTAGATGATCTTCTTGTTCTCTTTATGATGTGTTACTACAAAAAATATTGTATGAAGAGGCCCTCAGAATTCTGCAGCCAAAAGAATGCAGAAGAGAATATTCTCAGCTATGTCAAGGAGGTGATGATTAAAAATATTACATTTGGACAATTCTGTGGGTTTTGTAGTATTTGTCAGCTCTTTTAAATTTTTAAATTTGTTGTGATTGTTTTTCTTATTCTGAGTAAACATTTTCTTAACTTTATGTTCATAATTTTGTCTTATTTGTTTAAGTAGAACAAAAATATGTCAACATCTGGTCATTCACAGCCTGCACTCTCTCTGGGCAAACAACAGAAGCCCCTGCTGGTGGAGTCTGAGGAAGGCTCGAGGGCCAAGAGTTAGTGCAAAGGTTCTTGTTCTCCTTCCACTTCAGGTCTGTAAACCTGAGCAGCAGAGACACTTGGAGAGCAAACCTTCATCCTGCAAAATGAGGGGAACACTCCACAACATGGAGTCTTCACACAGGACAACATACTTGAAGCTGGGTGCACACAGTCTTTCAACATCATCAGCAAAATACTTATTATTTTGACTACTGATCCAAATGCTGACCACCATTCATTTGGAAAAGAGTAGACCGAACACTACAGACTTACACATTTTTGCCATATGAAAAATGCCACATACTGCACAGCTCTCAAAGTTCCAAGGGGGAAGGACAGCAAGAGGATGGAGCAATAAAAGCGATGAAAGCTGGGAGGAAAGGAACTAACTGAGGACTCTAGAGCTATTTGTACACTTGGGAGTTTGATGTCAATTTCCACCTCTCTGCCTAGCAACTTCTTGCAAGCTGGAACAGCTTGTGTATGTGGCTCCCCTTAAACTCTCAGTGGTTTCAGGTTGGCTTTGTCTTAGCCCCACATGTGTGATCGATCTCCAGCTCTAGCCACTCCCCACAGAAAAGTATTTTCTGGTGCTTTGACATGTTTTCCTGTTTTGTGGGGGAAGCCAAGACAGTCTTGGAGCCTCATCTGTTCCCCTCTCCATACATCTCAACAAGCTCTCTAAAGAATCCAAGTGTGTGACACACACACACACACACACACACCTTCCCACCAACTTTGATTTTCTTCTCAAGTTCCTGCTGCATGTCAATCACAGAATTTCTGCTGGCTTCTTCCATTTGACACAACTCAACATTGTACATGAAGGGGCTGGGGATTTAGCTCAGCGGCAAAAGTGCCTGCCTGGCAAGCGCAAGGTCGTGAGTTTGGTTCCCGGTACCAGAGAAAAACCAAAAAAAAAAAAACAAAACAAAACAAAACAAAACAAAACATTGTACATGAAGACACTGAGGCTTGAGTACTACACAATGATTTTTTTTCAGACTCATGGGAGGAAGCGAGCAGATGAGCTGCTGTTGAAAATGGAGTCTGAGCCTTGAAGGTAGCAGAATAAGTTGCCAAAAGTGTGCCATTTATGATAAGGAATAGCTTTAACTAAAGTCAATTGAAAAGAACCACACTAGACCTACCCTCTGCCCTCCCCATTTGCCTAAAAGCAGGGCTTCATTTTCAAAGTGTTTTTCTACTACTTTCTCCAGCAGGGACCAAAGCTGAGACAACCTGAAGCCCTTAGGAGCCTGGGAGTGGCCTCAGGGAATCCACAGAATCCATTTTCCAGCTTCCCTTTGTCCACTCTGGTTTTCCCATCCTGCAATTTGTGGCCTTGTCTGCCACCTGTGTGTGTTAGGAAAGCCACATGAAGCAGAGTTCTGAGCCACTTTGAGAGACTTTTTTTCCCTGCCTTGGGCATTTCCTGCCCCAATTTCTGCTTGTTTCCTCTTTCTCTGGTTACAGGGTAACCCTGAATTCAGAAATCAGAAGGAAACTTATTTTTCCTTGCTTATGCCCCAGTTCCATTCTCCTACTTTGCAAGACTCCCCCTAAGCTCCACCACATTTCAGAGTTGGAGGGAAGCTTAGGTGAGTTTCCTCATCACCGAATGAAAAATTTGTTATGCATCATTCTGTGTGAGAATCAGGACTTCTGGCTTGTAGGGAGTGACTGAAGCTGGAAATACTTCAGTCTTGAGAAAAACATCTTTCCTGAGACAATTCCAGTAATTAGTTGCTAGGCAACCTTGTGTCTCCTGTTACTAACTTTGTCGAAAGTATAAATAAACAACCCTATGGTGGTAGTGCAGTTTTTCTTCTTTAATCAGGAAAGAGGGCTCCACCTGAGCTCAGCTTTGTCACTTGTCTTGCTTTCTTCATCCCCTCGCCCTTTTGCCCCAGAGCTATTGAGAACTGCATGAGTCTTGGCACTGGCTGTGAAATTTAATAAAACAGCAACTAATGTGAGTGTTGGAGAAGACATTTCCTGAAGCCTTGCGACTGATTTCTAAGTCCTGCTCTTGCTGCCTCTCCCTGCTCAAGGAGTCTGCTCTAAGCAGCCTGCATCGCCTCTTGCTACCTCTGAAGTCTCTATGTCTCCCCCTGGTGTGCAGCTGGCTGAGTTTTGTGATGGTCACTTTCTTATCTGGAGGAGAGGGCTCTTCAGATCTGAGGTGAGGTAGATGTTTGGACAGAATTTCCACACGTTGACTTTCAAAGACCTGACTGCCTCTTTTTGGAGATACAAGAATGGGTGGCTCCAGGCTGCCAGACGAGAAGTTCGCTATGAGAGCCGAACAGGGACAGGGAGATGTCCATGGGCCACAGAGGAAGCACAGAGGACATAGGCAGCAGCTGAGCCCTGTCCAGGCCACTTTCCACACAGAAGTGATGAGACGGACCAGCTACCTGGATGTGGTTGCACCCCTCTCCTGATTCCTCCAAGGTCAGATCTTACAGGAGTCAGAGCAGGCTCTGGGCTGGCGACATAGACTTTAGCCCTTGTGACACCATTGGTCTCTGCTCTTCTTTCCTTTGCAGACATGGCTATGCACCACTTATTCATGCTTGAGTGTGAGGTCACTCAGGTTTTGAATATTTAAGTGCTGTCCCCTACGGTAGGAGCCCCCCTCAGCTACTGAAGACACTGGGGATGCTGCTGAGTCCTGGAGGCCACTGTGAGCTGAGAGGGGCAGCTTGTGAGGGGCTCCCAGAGCTGCAGCTGAATTATAGGCAATGCTCCTCAGCAGGAGTGAGAAGAGGGTGCAGTGCTGAACTGGTGGGAAGGAAGACCTGGTGATACAGGTTCCTGGTGAGTAGCCCAGCCATCGCCTCAGCTGATTTCTGTCCAATTCTAACTGAGAAAATGAAGTAGAGCGAATGCTGCAGAGTCTTCTTTTTTTTTTTTTTTTTGGTTTTTCTCTGGTACCGGGAACCGAACTCACGACCTTGCGTGCAGAGTCTTCTTTCTACAAAGGGGTTGAAGGCAGCTAAGGACTGGGGGGAATTTCTGCCTTCCAATGTCCCCAGAGGGAGCTCCAATGTCATTAGTAAGAACTCCCCTCTTTCTAGCCCATCCCTGGAGCTTTTAAGGGGTGCACACCCCCTGCTTCAGTTCTTCTCCAAGTGCAGATGGGGTGTGCAAAGAAGCCTCTTCACCCATCTTGTCCTTCCCTGGTCATGCTCTGAACAGCAGGTTTTACCTGATCCTAAAAAGAGTCCTGTAGAGAAAAGTTTCCTAATGAAGCCAGAGCTGTACAGTAATAGCCTTTAATACCTGGAGGCACAGAGCCAGAAAGAAATGGTGAGATGTATTTTCATGGCTGGCTGGTTTCATTTTTTTTTTTTTTCTCAGATGTGCCAATAGGAAATTTAGAGTGTTCCCATTGATGTAAAAGCCTGGAGCATAAGAAACTATTCTTACTCTTTATGCAAGCTATTTCTTTTTCTGAGAAGTCCATAAAGTCAGGCTAATTCACCGAGTGCTCTATTTAAGTGGAAATCTCTGTGCTTTAAAGTACACTGTGTGCTGGGGCCTCGTCTTCCTTTCTCTGAACTAAATGACAACCACTTTTATCTCTGGGTTTCTTATACAACTCTAAAGTTGGAGTGGAAAACCTTCAACCAGATATCTGTGACTTTCCCTCTCGCCCTGCAGAGGTGAGAAATGCTCATTGATTGGGAAAGAAGGTGAGAAAACAGCGGTTAAGAGAGAAGACCTAACTGAGTCCACCAGGAGGCTGAAGCAGAGGGGAAGGGTGTATTTGCAAAGTAACCCTCGGATCCATCTCCACGCCAAAGTCCACAAAAGCAATCTGTGCTTCCCTTTCAGAAAAGCTCTGTGAGGTGATACTTTTTCATTTCTGTGTCATCAAAGGAATCAAGATGTGGTTTTTAAAGGGAAGATAAAATAAAATATTCAATGTCTGAGGCCATGCTTCAGGAACATGCCTCCTCTTATTTTGCTTCAAAAATGATCTGTTCCAGGCCAACCAGTTTTGGAAAAGTGAAGAAAGATGACCTCCATTGTGAGCAGCCTGCTTAAGGAGTGAACTTGTTGTAGCGTTTCCTGATGATTGAGTGTTGTAGCAGGGATGTTCTCCCATGCCCTGTCTCAGGAACTTGGTTCCAACCTTGGCACTACTGGGAGGAGGTGGGTTCTCTAGGAGATGCAGCTGGTGAGGGGTGGTCAGGTCTTTGCGTGTGCTTGGAGGGATCAGGGACCCTGGCCACTTCCTCTCTAACACCTTTGCTTCCAGGCTGCTGTGTATTGAGCAGCTTTTTCACCCCATGGCTCCCCGCTATGATGTGCTGCTCCCCACAGCCCAGGAGCAGTGGGCCAGCTGCCCACAGACTTGGCCTTCCAAAGTTGTGAGCCAGAACAACATTTCCTCTCCATAAGATGATTGTCTCAAGGGTTTGCTACAGTGACGGAAGGCTGCCCAGCACAACTACAGGCCACTATTTCCTAGAAAATGGCTCATCTCAGCACTTTGGACATCCTCCAGTACAGTAATATGCATTAAATAGGGATGGATAAAATTCTTGAAGTCAAAGCAGGAACAAATTGGGATATGGTTCTAGGTAATGCCATGCTGCCACAAAACACCTGCAAGAGTGTTAATATCTGCCCACACATTTGGTGTTGGTCTTCTATAGTGAGTCTCACTTGCTGCTTTTGTTTTGCATTTGAGTATATAGAGGTCCTTGACTTTGTATTTTCAACTCTAGTCTGATGAAAAGCAAAGACCTTCACCGGTCTAATTTGACCTCTTCTGTTCATGACATAGTGTAGCTATGCCTGTGCCTCTGTTTCCTTCCTGAGCCCACCTGCTGAGAAAACAAGCATATTTTTCTTTATCATGAATAACTGTGAACTGAGCTGGTCACCTGCATTACAGAAGGGAAGATCATACCTGTGATGGGAGCACCCTGTCCTGCTCAGCACAGGGCCTCAGCTGGGAGCTCGGCTGTGCTTTGCGGGCTGAGAGCTGTCTTCGCTAGCTGCTGCCTCTGCGCCTCCTCCCAGTTCTGTGTTCACCGCCTTGGATGAGTCACCTGGGATCAGCAGTGATGGGGGAGTTTACACCGAGGACATAGTCTGGTGCCGCAAACCAGATGGCCCCTTCTTGTAGCAGCGTCCCAGCCACACTGGCTGCACCAGCTCTGTATGCTCAGTGTCTAGTTACTTTGCTCACTGCCGAGACAAAATATCCAATCCTCAAAATTAAAGGCGGAAGGGTTTGTTGTAACTCACAGTTTGCAGAGGGTTCAGTTCATAGTCGGCTGGCTCCAAGGCAGGGTGACATGGCAGGGGCATCACAGAAGAGAAACAGCTCATGGCAGGGCAGACAGAAGGCAGTGAAGCAGTGAAGAAGCACTGAATAAGCCAGCAGCAGTCTTCTGTCCCTTATATTCTATCCAGGCTACACATCTTTTGGGCAGGTAGCACTCACACCCAGGGAGGGCCTTTCCATTATCCACACTCAGAACGATGCCAAAGCAATCAGCTGACTTATCTAATAATCATACACTTAATCCAGGCATCACACACTCTGGACCCAGCCACATCTGAAAAGCCCCACCTATGACCACATGAGGCTTTTGGGGAACATCTGGACGTAAGCCACAACACTCAAGAACTATGTGCAGGTGTTAAGTCTTCCACACACTCTGATTTCTGCACTTCCACATCCCTTTGTAACTGTCTCATTCTTCCACCTGAGCACTGCTTTGTACTTTCTGTTTTTCTTTTTCTCAGCCAGTTGCCTCTCTTCTCATTTGATTTCTTTTACTCCCCAGTACTTTTGGTTCTTAGACCTTAGCCTTCATTTCACTTCTATTTAGCAGGAACCAAAATGTTTTTACACAGATAAGAAAACAAGACAGCACTCTCTGAAGCTGGGCCAGGAGTTGTCTTACCGACTGGGGGGATCCTTCATCTTCAGTGGCGCTGCTCTAGTGTGGGGAGTGCTGCTGTCCTTGTCAGCCTTCGTTTGGACCTGGCATGTGTCCCAGAACCTCAGGAGATGACAGCTTGGATCTCAGTCTGGTTCTCATAAGCTTTGAGGGGTGTGTGGGGGTAACGAGAAGCCCAGATCATTGGGGCGGTGTCCTGGAAGGGCACCACAGCACCCCGTCTCCTTTTCCTTTCTTTTGTACGCAGCCGTGGGTGATCACCCTTCTCCACCATGCACTCCATCATGATGTCCCGTGCTGCCACCACCCCCAAGTGTCCAAGCAGCAGGGCTCCTCAGTCATGGCTTGAGACCTCCAATATGGTTTTCCTGCTAATAAGCTGATTAGCTCAGTGTTTACTACAGTGATGCAAAGCTCAGGCCACCCAGGGCTGGGCAAAGAGACTGTTGCTCACACATGCATGCGTGTGTGTGTGTGTGTGTGTGTGTGTGTGTGTGTGTGTGTGTGAGTGTGTGAGTGTGAGTGTGTGCAGAGGCAGAGAGAGATTGATTTTAAGCAATTTGCTCAGGCCAGTAAATAACAAAGGTAACATAGCCAAGTTGATAGACATCACTCACCATCACAGGGGCTAATATGCTTTGTTTTTTAAACTGAATTAATTCCTTTGTTAAAGAGTTGGCAAACCATTCTTCTTTTAATGCTGTGGGGAAAGAACATGTGTGCGGTTAGGAGGCACGCACTGGACGCAGGGGTCACAGTTCCTCATCTTCGGCTTGGGTCTTTCTCTGGACAGGACCATGGGACTGGCGGCTCCCATGGAGGCCATGCCCGGTGTGGGCTGTGTGAAAGCCGCTGCACAGGGTAAGTGGAATGGCTGTACTCTCTTTGCCCTCTGAGGAAAGGGCCACGAGGATATAAACGTGACTGCTCTCTTAATTCCATTAAGAGAGAAACAGGTATTTCTGAACTTCTCTGGGCACTAAAGCCTTTCTGAGCTACTTGAAGGATACCTGGGAAATAATTACTGAAATTTTTCTTCATCCAGGTACTCACACACTTTTTTAATTACTGTCATTTTTCTGGCATAGGTTCCTGCCAGACACTGGAAAACAATACAGAATGAGATTTTTGACTGAGAAGTAGTAAACTGGACAAATATTATAACCAAGTATCTTTTTGTTTCTGATCTAAAACAATAAAAATAAAGCGTCTTGTTTTCAGATTTGGGAGAATCAGTAAGGGAAAAATGGAGCAAGTTGAGAGTTTTCGTGTCTTTGATTGTAAAAAATATAGTATTTCAGTCTTATTGTGATATATCATCTGTCTAGTGAAATTATGCATTCTGCTAAACACAAAAGCTAGATATTTCTGCATAGGAATGTAGTGAGAAGAATTTTCTGAATTATTCTAGTAAAAGGTATATCTTTTTGATTTTTGTTTCCAAATTTTTCCAAGTACCTAGGAAGGTGGAGGAGGGTGAGTACAAGACCCATATTTCCTATGTGATAATTTTAATTATGTTGTGTAGACACAGCCCAGCTTCATTTCATGGCTAACAAATACAATACTAACTTTTATTTCTATAAGTGATGAGAACTTTTAAACATCATTCTTAAACAAGCTCTCTCAAGGAGCTCGTTTATCTGAAAGCAACTACTACTTTGGTTCTATGGAGCAGATGGTAGAGAAGTAATACTTTCTTATGTATTACTTATTTCTTTTAATTTAGCCTTAATCACACTAAATTTTGTATGGACCATAAGAGATTTGGTCATCAGTTTATGAAATGACTCTTCTTATACTCAGTATGCCCATGAGAGTTAGAAAAGTATTCTTCCACTCTTAGAAGCATGAAGAAATGTGTAAAATCTCCATGCTGGTGAATGCCAACTACCTCAGTGACTTTCTCAAAGGCTTACATAACTCATGACAAGGTGATCGTTTTTGGTGTTGGAAAACTAATTTTTAATGTCAGCTGTGAAATACATTCTGGACTCTAAGACCAGCACGTCCTGCTCTGGGAACTCTCTCATAGCTTACCCTCTCTCGCAGTTCATTTTTTTCTGACATCTCTGATAATATTCTACATTATCCTGCTCCACCGATTCCTGCAGGGGCTTCTCTGGAACCCTGCAATATTTCTTTCATGATTTAGAAATGATTTTTGTTAGAGGTGGAAATCACAGCTAACATTGTTCAGAATATGTAAATTAGAATGCCGAAAGAAATGATATTAATTTTAACTCCATTTGTTTTTAAAAGAAATGGGCCCAAGAATATGTGTTGTGCTTTTCCCAAGGATGCACATTTAATATTCCAATTTTTTGGATCCATGCTCCAGTGTTTTTTTTGCCCCCATGAGGAATTATGTAGATGGTTATCTATCAACTACCAGCAAATGATAGCTTATTGCATTGCAATCTATTCACTGTGTGCGAGCCTCTGCTCTTGAACAAGGCTGGGCAGGCAGTGTGGCCGGGAAACGCGGCACACTGGCTCCTCGAGTGGATGAGAGCCCTGCACTGTGAGCTGCTCTGACCGCCCACTCTGCAGGAAAATTGGGGAGATTATTTTTTAAAAACCAACTATAAGCACTTATGTCTCCAGAAATGGTTTCACGGCAGAAAATGAAGAGTCATTTGTTTAGAGAATTCTGTGACAATTCATTAGGAAGGGAAGACTCTGTACTGAAGCAAGACTGACTGTCTGTTCCCCGCCCAACCCAGTCAGCCCTGAGTCCCCTCCAGACCCTGCCCCCAGTACACAGCTTCCTGTTCCTGGAGAAGCAGATCTGACCCTCACCCTGTCTCTGTCCTCTGGAGATGAGACACTTGACAGCGCCAGGACAGAGGAGCTGAGTTCCTTCCTTCTGCCCAGCCCCACCCTCCAGACCAGGCCGTGCCCAGAGCCCAGTGCTGGGAAGATGGCTGTGCCAACTGAGTCGACCTGCTCCTGTGTGGAAGGGCCAGGCCAAGAAAGACCTGGAGGACCCCAAGCCCTTCTGCTGCCTGCGGCTGACCACACAGCTCTGCGAAGAGCGATGCACCCAGAAAGAAATTTGCCCTTGTCTCCAGCTCTCTCCAGAGTCATGGCTCGTAGTATTTGCCTGCAGTGAAGTAGAGAGAGAGCTGGGTGATAAAACCGGTAACCTTCTAATCTTTTCCCGAAAGGAACTGACTCCATTTTCACCCCAGCACAGAGGAGTTCAGTCACCAGGGTGTTCTCAAGATGGGTGGAGGCAGGGTGAAGGCTAGGAGGACGCTGGTGGAGATGAAGCAGATGCAGCCCAGACTGCCAGCTGGGTGGGCAGGAGTAGATAAGTAGGGTACAGCCCTGGGAGCAGCTCTCTTGCAGTCCCAACGAAATCAGACATCTCTTACAAAGCTACAACTGATTGGACTAATTTATAGAGCAATTTCAGCTGCAAGGTATTTCTGAAAACAAGACAGCAACCAATCTGCAATGAGTAGAGTTTAACGGCTGAGCACAGGCAGGAAAAAAGAGAAAGTTAGATCCAGCAATGTCACTGGTGTGTCAGGGCCACTCTGGTTTAGTGGAAGATGCAACCTCCCTGGGAAGCAATGTCAGAGGTCAAGGCCAGGAAGGTGAGAAACCGGCACTGTGAAAATAACCTAGCCAGTCACTAAACAAAACAAGTAAGCAAATAATAGCAAGCCCTGAGTAGTGGGTACAGTACCTAGTGTTGCCCTGGGTAATAGGTACCCTGAAATTTCTTATTTCTACAAAAATAAAATTGAAAAGGCTGCAGAGAAACGAAAAAGTAGAAAGCGTATAACAGGAAGAAAAACATCTATGAGCTTAAATTGACCAGATGCCAGTCAAACGGATGTCAGATTTGTAGAATAATACTTAAAATAAGTACATGCATTCACAGAGCAACAGAAAAACATTTATAGAAACAAATGGTGGTGTGCTGACAATGTTTTATCAACTAGGAAGTATTAATAAAGAGGTAGAAATTATAAAAAGAACCAGATAAAAATTCTTGAATTAAAAAGCACAATAATAACAAAATCAGTCCAGGGACTCAAGGGTAGATTTAAATGGGAGTATGAAAGAATTAACTAATTAGAATATGAATTGATAAGGATTATACAGTTTGGAGTACAAAGCAAAAGCAATTTTTAAAAATCAACCAAGTTGCAGAGAAATGTAGGGTGCCACCAAGATATACAGAAAAGGAGTAAGAAGAGAAAGAAAATGGGGCATGAAGAACACTTGAAGTAATGGCAGAAAACTCCCCAAATTCACTGAATAATAATATCTTACATATCCAGGCAGACTAATGAGCTTTTTATGGAGGACAAACACAAGCATTCATAAATTTACAAATTATAGTAAAAATGTGGAAAGTCACAAAGAACAGGCAACCAAAGCCCTCCACCCAGAAGAGCTCTCTTTAAAACAGCGATACAATGACTCACGAAGATAAACACTGACTATTTTGCTAGTCAGCATGCCTTACAAGAAATACTAAAATACCTTCTTCAAGCTGAAAACAAGGGAGCACAGGTAGCAATTCAGATCACATGACAAAGAGCACCAGAAAGGTATGCACAGCATGATGGTTAAGCTTAGCTGTGTCAACTGGACTGGCTTGGGAGCCACCTACAGGGTTAGTAAAGCACACTCCTCAGTGAGTCTGGGCAGTCTTGGAGATGCTACCTTGGGCACATATCTGTTCCTGTCTCTTCTTCTCAGGCACTGCTCCCCTGCTCAGCCTCCTGGCTTTTTGAACTAAGCATCTTTGCTCTGCCACACTCTTCCACCATGATGTTCCCGCTTTGGACCACCTCACAGTGGACTAAGTCTCCTGAAATCACAAGTCAAATTGAACCTCTCTTTCTTTCAGTTGTGAGTCTTGAGTGTTTTGTCTCAGTGACAAAAAACACTAATACAAAAGTTGGTACTCAGAGTAGTCATTTCTGTGACTGTACCTAAGCATGTGGTTTTAAGCCTTTAAAACTGGTTTGTGGGAGGAATTTTTTAAGGTTTGAAGGTGATGGCTAGAGACATCCTCTAACATTGTGAGCAGTGTTTTACATGCAACAATGATCAGAGCTCAGAAGACTAGAATGCTGAAAAACAAGCAAAGAGTAAAGATCAGGTGTAGGAAGTTTTAGGGGGTCACAGGATTTCACTGGCAGTTGGAAAAGAAGCCATGCATGTAACATTCTGGCAAAGAACGTGTCTGCTTGTGTCCTGAGACTTTGAAGAGGACTGTGCAGGAAGGCAGACAAATTGGTCTGGCAAAGAAAAATATCAAGGCAGCCCAGTGTTCAATCTGTGATGTGGATACTACTGGCTGTTTTTACACAGATTTATGTTGAAAATAATTTTTAAAGACTGAAACATTAACAAAATTTAAATTTTAGCTCAAAAGAAATGATGTTTAAAATTGGGGGCCAAAGGAAATATGGTTCCAAAGAAGTGTGGTTCTTAAAGAGATTAGTAACATTTAAAAAATAGTGATACTTCCTTCAGGGACAAAAAAAATGCCTTAAAGGCATCTCAAAAATCAGCAAGATCCCACCCATCCCAGGTTTAAAAGTATAAAACTGTTAATCTGCTCCAAAAGGGCCAGCCAAAAAGGTGGTCCCCTGGGATTCATTTTACTGTGCTTAGCCATCCAGTCACTCAGAGACCACCACATCCATGGTCCAAGGGGCTTAGCTACTGCTTGTGCTGGTGGCAGACCTTGGCATCATCCATATGATGTTCAGTTTACTGGCATGCAGAAAGCAAGAGTTGTGGGGTCAGTGTGGCTTCCACTTATCTTTGAAAAAAAAGTCTGGAATGACAGGCAAAGTGACCCTGAGAGGGCAGTTCATAAAGGTATAAAAATAAAGCCAAAGGTACAGTAGAGATATCAGGAAGTTGAAGACACCAAAAACATAAATCACCTGCCAAGAAAAGGTGCAGGTAGTGGATGGAGCCAGCCCATGAGAGAGGCCATGTGGGCTACAACCAACAAGGCGAGTGGGGTGAGGCTGCTCAAGACCTCAAACTCATATCTTAGCACCTTGTGCCCCAGATGCCAGCCTTGAAGGTGTAGAACTTCATGTTTGCCTTTCTGGGTTTGGGTCTTGCTTTGGTCTGATTCTTTTCTTGTATCATGTTATCAAAATTATTAACTTAGTATTGTGTATATTTGGAGATTAAGTATGGTTTGAAGTATGGTCTTTGGTTTTAAAGTATGGTCTATGGTTTAAAGTTGACAAGGGGTGGAATGTGACAGTTAAGCTTAGTCATGTGCAGAAGCAAACTCGTGCTGGCCAGTGGACCAGGTTCAAGGCATTTGTCGCCATTGAGGACTACAATGGTCATGTTCGTCTGGATATAAAGTGCTCCAAGGAAGTAGCCAGTGCCATTTGTGGGGCCATCGTCCTGCCCAAGCTCTCCACTGTCTCAGTGTGGAGAGGCTACTGGGGAAACAAGATTGGCAAGTCCCACATTGTCCCTCGCAAGGTGATGGGCCACTGTGGCTCTGTGTTGGTGCATCTGATCCCTGCCCCAGAGGCACTGGCATCGTCTCAGCCCCTTGCCCAGGAAGCTGCTGCTGCTGGCTGGTATTGATGACTGCTACCCCTCTGCCACGGGCTGCACTGCTACTTTGGGCAACTTTGCTAAGGCCAGCTTTAATGCCATATCCAAGACCTACAGCTACCTGACCCCTGACCTCTGGGAAAAGAATGCATTCACCAAGTCTCCCTATCAGGAATTCACTGACCATCCTGTGAAAACCCACTTCAGAGTCTCTGTCCAGAGGACTCAAGCTCCAGCAGTAGCTATAACACAAGGGTTCTTATACAAGAAAAAGAAAATAAATAAAATCTATGAAAAAAAAAGCTTGGTCATATCAACTTGATTGGCACAAGAGCTACAGAGGTGATTAGCTGAGCATTCTTTTGGTGTTTCTGATGGATCATGGAGGTGTTACCTTGTGTAGTACGTCTGGTCCCTGGCCCCATCCTCTCTGGGTCTGTTCCTCTGCTCTGCCTCCTGGTCATCATGAACTAAGCAGCTGTCCTCCACGACACCCTTCCACCATGATGTTTCTTAGAGCCAGTGGACCATGGACTGGATCCCCTAAAAGCATGAACCAATTTAACCCTGGTGCTGTATCTGGTACCTGGTAATGTGTATCTGGTATTGTTCTTAGTGACCAGAATATAGTGTTGTATCTGGTATCTGATAATATGTATCTGGTACTGTGCTTTAGTGACCAGAATATATATTTTCCTTTCTTTTCATGACTGACTAAAAGTAATTATAGAAAATAATATTTATATAATAGAATGGTCTATAACATAGAAATGAATGTGTCATTTCCCAAAAATAGCACTGGGAGGTGTGTAGTACAAAACTTGTATTGGGTTAAGAAAATGACTTTTGATGACAAAATGACTCTAACAATGCAGTTTTGAGTTTGGAACATTAAGAGATATAATATGTGTAAGAGTCACACCATAAGAAGAGGAAAAATGAAATAGAACTACATAGATGTAACATTTCTCTATCAGTAGAATTAAAATATTATAAATCTGAAGTTGATTCTGATACAGCACATGAATGATAAACCCGAAAACAACTGTTACAACACAGTGTTAAACACACCGTAAAAAGGTCCTTAATGAAATTAAAATATACATTGAAAATATTCAGTGAATACAAAATAAAACAAAAAAGAAAAAAAGAAAGGAAAAACAGCCATGAGACATCCAACTAGAACTAAGATAGTGATGTAAAAACAACTACCTCAGAATAATCACATACGTGGGTCAGAGCTGCAATCCAGAGAATGGTTGTCAGATGGGCTTTAACAGTGTGATCCGGTTATATGTGGTCTGCAGAATGCATGCTTTAGATTCAAAGTCACAATGAGAGTGAAGGGGAAGTAGATCAGCCTACTGTGGTGCTGATCAGCACGTCCTTGGGCCGCTGCTGGGAACATAGCTAGTTCATTGTCAGCTCCATATGAGCAGGCACGTACACAAGACTGCAGAAAAGAAAGCGAAAGATGGTCACTGGTCCTGTCCTACGGAAGCTTATAGTTTACAGAGAACTGAATATAACCTGGGAAGTCTACTGGAGAGATTTCCAAGACAGGGACCTAGAAGGCAGAGGACAGAAAAGGTCAGGAAAGGGCTGTAGCAGAGATGGCGCTAGAGAGATAGAGAGGGCGAAAGTCCACACAGGGTAGCAGGGAATGCAGCCAGGCCACAGCCCGGGGAGCTCGTGTTTCGCGGCCAGCCCAGGGCCTGCAGGAGGACATTCAGGCAGAGAAGTAACCTGCTGGTGCTTCTCCTGCAGTAACACCACTCTATGAAAACAGTAAAGACGACCCCGTCTTCTGCCTCACTTTATGCTCGTAGTTGGAGAAGACAAAGGTACCCCGGGCAAGGCTGAGCATCATTGCCCAGGGCTGTGCCTCCTGCTTCCCTCGGAGTTCACACTGCTGAGAACTGGGCTGCGTCTGCGGAGATGCGGGCACTATCCTGGTGGGGCAGCTCCTGGAATGAGAGGTTTCCACCCCTTAAAAAAATGGCATGGCTTGGAAAGAAGAAAGGAAATACAGGAGTGAAGTGATTTAGTTTTGTCATAACTGTGTTTTTACTCTAAAAATATCATGGATTAAAAATAACCTATTCTTGTAATACAGCAAACATAATAACTTTAGTGCAGTTATAAAGTAATCTTGTGTCAGATTCTTTTAAAAATATTTCATTGAACACGTGGTTCTGTACTATCAAGCCTTTAATTTTGCAGTAAGTTTTCAGGGCTGTACCTGTGACATCAGGAGTCAGCTGCATTTTTCTTCTTAGAAACGTGTCCTTTAAAATTTAAAGTGAGCAACTTAAGACTCTTCCTGGATATTGAAAACCAGTCAACATTAAACAAGCAAGGAAGCAATGAACCTCTTAAGAGGTACGTGTGTGCTCTGGGTCTGAAGTACCCCTCTGTCCCCCGGGTGGTAGAAACGAAGCCCTCCACCTCTCTCTGTGCAGTTGTTTCTTCATGACTGTCGGTGACAGCTCTTACAAAGTAGCTAATGGGCATAATGCCACCAAATGACTTCCTTAATGACGAAATGGCAGTGTTCTGAAGATTTAGGAAGAAACAGATGGCTCCGCAGATGAATTTTATGTTCCCAATTTCAGAATCGGGATTATCACTCTTGTCAGTAGTGGGCAAATGGATATTTGTCATTAGGCACGCTCTGCTCACAGATCTGCTCACACACATTCTGGGTATTTTCTTCACAATCTGCCTTAAAGGAATATGTGCTGACTCTTCGTAGTGCTCCAAATAAGACGCTTTATTAGCTCTCAGTGAGCAAACTGATGGGCTGCTGACTGTTTGAGCAGTAATGAAGATTCCCTTCCCCACTGCAGACAAAAGCCCCCCAAATCCCCACTGCTCCCACATCAAGGTGTTGGGGCCAGGAGAACTGTGGAGCAAACCCACACTGCAGCCCACGCCACCCCTCCCTGGCTGCCCTCCGGGTTCCCCTGGCCAGAGTGGTCCCCTTGAGCTTTCTTTCCTTCTACCATGAATAACCCTCTCTGGCAACGCCAGCCAGTGAAGAAACTGCCAGAGTCGCCAGGAGCTGGGCGGGACTGTGGCACACATGGGTGAACACAGACAGGCTGCAGGCCCACACTCTAGCTCCGAGAGGTTCCCTTCCGAACACCCCATGTTTCTCCTCTGGGAAGCCGGGTGGGGGTCCCCTGGTCTCTTACAAGCACTCATGTCCTCTACCACAGCTCAGGACTCTCCCAGATATCATCCCGCTCACCCTGACACCTCCCAGAGGCGGGCAGGGGGGAAAAACATCTGTGGGAACTTGCTCTGTTGCTGTTGGTGTTTGATTTTGATTTTCTAGCCAGAGGGGTTGTATAGGAAATCTTGAATTTCCACAAACCAGAAAGCATTTCCTGTGCTGGAATGACCCAGCAGAGAGCACGGGTGCAGGGAGACGGTGCTGGGCTCTCTGCGTGGAGCGGTCAGCGGCTCTGTGTGGGAGAGGCGCACAGGGGACCTCCGGGGACCAAGGGGCGGCTGCGGTCCTTTTCCACAGGGTAGGCCACGTGAGACCCCGGAGTTCAAGCGCTTCCTTCCGGCCACTCTCTGTGGGTGGCTCTGGGGGCTGCACAAACCTCCCTGCTAAGCATCTTTCCATAATCCACTTGGAGATAAAATAATAGTTCACCAGTATTTTAAGAAAGACCAGAAGCCTGCTTCCAAATGTTGGTTATCTTCTCCTTCACACAGGGCTTTTTAATTTCCTTTCCCGGTAAAGACATCTCAGTTTTCTCTGAGCGTCGAGGGCCCCAGCAGGTGGGCCCAGCAGGTGGTCCCCAGCAGGTGGGCGCCCGCAGCCGCTCCAGCTATGCGCACAAGTGTCCGAGTGACCGTGGGGCAGGCGCGGAGGGCGGAGCCCGGCGGTGGCGCAGTGAGGCCTGAGTGTCTCTCTGCAGCACCGGGAGTTTTGCTGCTGACTTGAGAACAGTGTTTTCCTTGGGGAGGGAAGGGCGCCCTCACACTGGAGCAAAGGCGGGACAGCTGTGGCGCGGCCCGCGGGCCCCGAGGGACGTCCCGGCACGCTGCTACCTGCAGCAGGGGTGCTGCACCGCGGCGCCGGTCCCGCTGGCGGAACCCACCCGCGTCCGGGAGGGGAGGGTTCCCGCGCCTTACGCGGGTGCCAGGGAGTGAGGGCGCCCGGGGAGGTTTGCCTGACCCGGTCACCGACGCGCTAGGACGCGCCGTGGCGCGATTCCTTAGGTTACTCCCTTTTTCCATGGTGTAGCTCGGCGTCTGCGTGAGGGGCTCAAGCGGCTCCTCCCTGGTCACCGCGGGGAAGCCGAGCTCTTCCCGTCTCTGCACAGTGGGGCTCGAGCACTGGTGGAGCTGGACGCCAGCCCTCCGCGGGGCACCTGGAGCACAGGGCCGCGGTGCCGGTCCCAGCCCAGGGGCCCAGGCCTCTGCCCCCTCTGTCCCTCACGCTGGCCTCACCGCTGTGTCACTGGTCCTTCTCCCCCGCCCTCTCCACCTTCAGCCCCTACACTCCTCGTGCAGGCCACCCTGTGCTCAGAGCTGCTCAGGAAGGCAGGCCTCTCCCAGGGGAGCAGCCCTCCCGGGGGAGCCCTTCACCACGTGCCCACAGCTTCTGCGGGAGGGTCCAACCAATGCTGGGCTGCGGCCTCCGGGAAGTGAAGCGAGTCTGCCCTGAACACCCGCTTTTGTCTTGCCCTAGTCCCTAACATGCAGTATAAAAAGCCATTGATCTTATTTCATTTTCAGTTTCTCACACTGGGGCAACTATGATGTTTACACATGCAAGTCTGATTTTCACTTATGAGTATGGTCTCTAGTTGCACCCATTTACCTATAAAAGCCTCGAGTTTATCTTTCTTTATGGCTGAGTAGTACTCCATTGTATGAAAAAAACACAGCTTTTCTATCCATTCCTTGGGTGATGGTCATTTGGGTTGTTTCCAAGATTTAGCTATGACAAATTGTGCTGCTGTAAACATGGGTGCACACATATTGCTGTGGTGTGATGTTTTTAATTCTTCTGGGAAGATACCCAAAAGGGGAATAGCTGGATCAAATGGGACCTGCAATCCTAGTTTTCTGAGGAATCTCCACATTAATTTCCACAGTGGCTGCACCGGTCTACACTCCCAAAAGGTACAATAGATACTGTGAAAGGAAAGAAACTGCTCAAAAGGAAAGATTAACTGGGATGGGGGAAAGGAGAAAAGAAAGAAGGGGGAAAAATTATATATATATATATTCACACACACACACACACATACACAAGGTAGCTAAGATAATTGTAGTACTAATTTGTATTAGTTCATTGAAAGGAACAGTTGGAGCTTATATTGTTTGATCAATTTTGCATGCCTGTATCTGCTAATCTAAGCAACTACTTTGAAGATAACAATATGCAACATAATAACCACTGTTAATTTTCTATCATCTTGTTTCAAAATTCTGTATCATTTTTATTGTTTTTTAATTATCTTTAAAATAATAAAACAAGCCATTGACAGAGCGTTGACCGTGTATCTGGTGTTGTACTTGGAGATGGGTCGGAGTGTGGGGAGGAGGAGGGCAGGTTCTCGGGGGCAGGGGTGCCGCACCATTTTATTTTAGGGACCTGCACATTGGGGATTTGGGCGTCCTCGGCTGCCCTGGGACTAGAGCAGAGTGTATTCCTCACAGCTGCACCTCACATCTCACTGCCAGGGAGGCTAGAAATCTCAGGTGCCAAGGGGAGCCAGAGTAAGTATATTTTCAGCATCTAGCGTGACGTGACCGAGATTGGTCTGTGTGCATTGCTCTGCGAGTTCTTAAGCCGTAGAGGAAGCATCACTGTGTAGGGAAAGAGACTCCTGTTTCAGAACTCACCAACTCTGCCTGACACACTTCCCCTCTTACACCGTAGACCCTTTAAGGACAGTAGATCCACCGGTCTAATGGCTTTTAACCCTGGGTGCCTTGGACAGACGTCCTGGGAGATTTCTGCGTTGCTTTGTTTGTTAATGCCGGAGTCAGCCCGTCCTGCAGCTCCCGCTGTCTTTAGTCTGGGGCAGCTGCCTCCCGCTGTTCTGCCCAGTCACCATGAAGAGCAGCTCGGAAGCGGATCCGGTGGTGTCCCTGGCCTCGGCCGAGCCCACTCTCCTCTGGGCCACTGCTGTGTGCTGGAGCTGGCCTGGCCTCCGTGCTGGCCTCCCCTGGACCCGCTGTGCTCTCAGGTCACGGTAGCACTGCTCCTGGGTTCCATACCTGGAGGAGGGGGAAGCAAAGCCCAGCCAGTCTCCCAGCATCTTTCTTCCCTCAGGGCGTCTTTACACTCCGAACAGGGCCCCCTCCAGGCTGTGTGTGCCTTCCCCATAACCTGCACCCTGTGCAAGCCCTGGGCTCAGCGGCTGGGCCTCTCCTCTCCGCTGGGCGGGGCTGCCTGCTTCCCGCAGGTCCAGCTGACAGGTCTGTTCCTGAGGCCCAGTGTCCGCTGCAGGATCAGGGAACCCCTGTTCACGTTCAAACTGTTTTGCTTACCACAGTTTTCTTGCCTGAATTGCTTCCATGTAGCCAGGGCGCTGAGCTGGTCAATAACATCTACCTCTTATGCCAGCACGAAAACCGAGTCCAATGTGGAGCAGAAGTGAATGTCCACTCGTTAAGTGAATAACGTGAAGAGGTTGAGGAAGCAGCAACTCACTGGAGAAATCCCCTCCAAAATGAGGGGAGAAGTAAACCTTTGGCCTGTGCCGCTATGAAGGTAACATCAAGGTGTAACTATATGAGAAAGACACAAGGGGAAAACCCCTCTCCCAGACCGAGAAACTGCACATTGTGTCTTTTAGAGGACCTGTATGTACTGAGGATCCTCTCTGCACGAGGAACTGAACAGGAATAACGCAGCAAAGTCTATATGAAATAGGGTGACCCTCATGCTAATCTCCAGCTGACTCTCCCGGAGAAAACTGGAAGGAATTTAATGCATACCAGAGTCACATATCCTAGTCACACTTCTCACTTCCTCAAACATACCCACCTTGGACCCCAAGTGCTCAGCCCGTTTCTGTCCACGTCCCTCCAAGCCCCTGCCTCCCCTCCTTGGGCCTTGTCCTGAGGGAACAGTGCTGCCCCTCGCACACCCTCCACACACGGCTTTTCTCTTTCCTGCCTGACTCCAGGCTCCCTGTCCTCGGGAGCCGTGGCAGCAGGACTTCCCTTCCCTTCGCAGAGCGGGAGGTCCTCACAGGTAGACGCACTGCCCGAGATGTGGGCTCCCTCCCTCAGTGTGAGAACGGAGGCAGGTGTTTGCCTGCCTGGGTCTATTTTTAATGAAATCAGCTAAAGCTGTAGGTGGGAGAAGGACAAAACGCGTAGCATATGTTGACTTCGGTTGATTGTAAGATTTGAACAGCGTCTTTCTTACCACTTAACCACCTTGTGCTCCTCCTCCTTCTTCACATCGTCTCACATAGAGTGGGGTGGAAACTTCTGGTTACTTTCCTCTAATACAATCGCATAAGTATGAACAGGAATTTCCTTGGCATTTGTTTCTTCCTGTGCTGGGGAGAGGATATGATCAGTGAGTGTGGCTTCCTACTTGTTTCATTTTTAAAGACGTTTTCTTTAACTAGTTAAAACAGAGCTGGGGACACATTTTCTAGCGTTTGGCCCTTCCTGTATCTTCCATTCCTCTTTTATAGCAGGTCATTTAAGAAAACAGCAGGCGGAGACCTAGAGTCAGTTTGCAATTGCTTTCAGCCCAGTAGCTCAGCCCCAGGAGGTGTCCTTGTGTCCCGATTTTCATTTCTGATTTCTTCAGCTGGTCGGAGGGCTCAGTGGTGAGCGCAGGAACGGGGGTCAGCCACGCGTACTGTTGAAGGGGTGGGCGGGGCTGTCCTGTCACTGTGGGGAGGCAGGGTGGTGGCTCCTGTCCCAGAATCACCTGTCATGGCTTCTCCTTCCCTTCGGTCCTGATCCAATTAGCATCGGCGACAGGGAAGGTGACAGCTGCTCCTGTGCTATGTGCTGTGACCGCATCACTTTCATTTTTATTTTGCTTCTATCTGAAGAGGGAAGATTGTATTTTCAAGCACAGAGCAGAGACCTTGCCAGAGTATTTCTGATGGCTTTTTTTTTTTTTTTTTAAAGAAAGCTTGGGAAAGCTAACAGAAAAGAGTGATTTATATGGGCAAACGTTGGTTCTCGGCTTTATCATCATATCTAAAACTGCAGTTCCTTGCTCATCAGTTTAATGGTGGACATGTTCCTAGCATGTACTATTTTTCACCAAATGTGTACCGTACTGAATTTCAAAGAGAAGTCTGCTTATCTCCTTACTTCCAAAGGCATGTTGACCTTGATGAAGACAAAACTCCATAACTGGCACATGAACCAGCATCACTGGAAACCATAACAAAGTCACTACGTAAGAACCGCAGCAGAGTATGTTCTACAACCAGGCAAGGAGGCCACATGTCCCATCAAAGGTGGCGAGGAAGGGCGCTCACGGAGGTGAGACCGACCGGCTGGGCTGTGGAGGGTGTTAGGACAAAAGAAAGGGAAGCCAAGCTCCACGGAAGAGGGTCTGTGGGATTCACTGGAATAAACCTGAGAGGAGCTGCAGGTAGGAGGACCAAGGAGCGCTGCTGAGGGGCTGTCATGGGTTTGTAGGGGGAAACTGCTGCCATCTGGAGACGAGGTTGTGCTTTGATCTCTGGGCAGTGGTGCCTATGTGTGTTCTCTCAGAGGTGCTGGGGAGATAGCAGTGCTCTGACTTCCTCATTTAACAAGGGCCGTAAATCTCGGGACTCATCCATGGTCCTCCATAGCAGTTAGTTCTCTAGCTCCCACAGAGGGCATGCACACCAGAAGAATGCTGTGAATAAAACACCCAGGCAGCGGCCGGAGACACAGGGCTCCGCCTCCCGGGCAGGAAGCGTTTCCGGAGTCCCAGGCCGGAGGGAGTGGGTGCCCTGCCTGCAAAGGGTGTGACACAGGGCTCTTCGCTCTTCCTCATCTCAGCTGTCCTGCATGTGTGTCTCTGAAGGCCACACAAGGTTTCCGGGACCCCTGGGATTTGTGGTCTGAGGGGAGGGAATGAAGTGGGGGGGTGACGTGGTGGTAAGTTCAGGCCCAGAGCCATAGCGTGACAGGAGCAGACACGCACACAGGTATGGGAGGCACCCACTGCGTGCTGGGGGCTGAATGCTGGGTAGCAGGTGTGTTCAGCAGGTGAGCAGCTCATGGCCTGCACACAGAGTGGGGTGTGGGGACAGGACCCGACTGCCACCCTGGGGAGCTCCTTGTTCTGAGTCATGCTGAAGACCGAGCTGTCGGAGGCTGATGGCGTTGGGGAAGTGGCAGAGAGGAAGCCATCCTGGAGGGCTGCGCTGGCTGTGGAGGAGTTTCCAGGGGGCAGGGAGGAAGGCGCTAGTGTCTAGGCAGGGAAACACAGCAGGAAATAGCAAGTCCACAGTTCAGCAGTAAAAGGAAAAGGGAAGCATAGCGGGGGGGCAAGCTGATGGAAAGGACTGAGGGGAGGAGGGTGCCCCCTTGAAAAGATTCTCTACTTAATTAAAATTGCCCTTCAAGCTGCCTTGCCGGTGTAGTGGAACTGGTTCTTGTGGCGTGGCCTGCAGCTAGGCAGCGCTAGGCAGCTGAGGTGGAGGTGCGGGAGGTGACATGTGGGCTGAGGTTCAGGAGGGAGGAAGGGGGAGGATGTTGACATCACAGGTGTGGTAGAGCCCGGGAAAGAGGAAACGGGGTCTGCAGCTGTGTGGAGTGACAGTGGGGAGAGGATGGGGTGGGAGAAGGAGTCCGGAGGACACTGGAAGAGCAGCTGCAGGAGGAGAGGAGCGCAAGCTGGGAGAGCACGGAGCTGCAGGCCACCCCACAAGAAGCAGTTCCACTACACTGGCAAGGCAGCTTGAAGGGCAATTTTAATTAAGTAGAGAATCTTTTCAAGAAAACAGAATCACAAGACAGCTGGCCCTCCATACCACAGGGAGCCCGGCTCCAGGACCCTGCAAAAACCCAGATTCTTGGATGCTCAGGCCCTGATGTAGAGCAGCGTGGCATTTGAGAGCAGCCTCTGCAATCCTCCCGAGCACCGCGGGCCACCTCCATGCTCCTGTGTGTCTAGAGCAGCGTAGGGGCTGGGCCAACAGCTGTTCTATTGTGCGATTTAGGGAATAATGATAAGAAAAGTCTGTGCAGGTTCAGTGCAGACCCAGTTTTTAAACAATTGCGTTTCATCACAGTTGATGGATTCCACTGACAGAACCACGGAGACCGAGAGCTGGCCCTGCACAGTGACGTTTCCAGATGTCCCTGAGGGCAAGGTGTACGAAGGTAACTACTTAGGGTAGACCCCAAAGAGAAACTTTAGGCAGCGTCATTTGAAGAATGATGGGCAGAAGACACGGGAGGGATGGAGGCACAGTTGGCAGAGAGGTGCCGTGATGTGTGGCCCCTGAGGGAGGCCATGGGGCATAATCCTTCCCCGGAGGTGCCCGTGGGGTCTGTCCTAAGCCAGGGCGATGATGTAGCTGTGAGCTCTGTCCCACACCAGCCTGACTCTGAGAACGATTCCCCTGGACGTTCACAGAGAACAGCTCTATTTCCCTGGTGATGCGCAAAAGACAGTCACTGGAGACCCAGAAGGGCTGGAGTGACCAGAGGGTGGGTGGTCAGAAGGGCAGGAGAGGAGGGGGAGAGCGAAGCAGCCAGACAACCAGCCGCCCATCCGCCACGCACAGCCCTGCGTGCCGTCTCTCGATTCTGCTCAAGGCATGGTCTGTGGGGTGAAGAGCTGAGCTCTGACTCCTGGCCCAGCCCGCATTATTAGCTGTGGGACTGTGGACTAATGACTCAGGCTCTCTGAGCTTTACCACAAGTGAGGTGAGTGCAGTAAGAGGAGGTGGAGAGCGTGAAACTCCGAGACAGAAGTAATGATTCTGGATTTCCTCTTCACTCTCTCAGAGCCCACAGATATGGCCTGGAGGAGCAGTCAGAAGTCCGCCAGTGAGCTGAGGATGGGTGGTACTGACAGAGAGGACTGAGGGCCTGTGTGAGGGGAGGACTCACATGGACGTGAAGGTACGTGGGTTTCCTCCTGTGGTCTAGGAAGAACACTGCGGCCGTGAAATGACCCCAGGGGCTCCTGTGTGAATGTTTTGGTGCTCAGCATGGCAGTACCGGGAGGCAGGGGGAATTTAGGAGAGGGGCCTGGGGAAGAAGGTGAGGTCATTTCATAGTGATGTGGGGAACCCCAGACCTCCTTCAAGCTCCCCATAAAGGAGAAGCTTGGCTCCTGCCATGATGTCGTGGGGTGACTCAGGCCCGAGAGCCATGGACCAGGGACTGACACCTCTGAAACCTGAGGCAAAGTAAAGCTTTCTACCTTATAAATGCTTCAGCCACGGTGGTAGGAAGACGGCTAACACCGATATAAATATGACAAGCAATAATTTTTCATCACCAGAATGACTGGTAAAAGTTGATTGCTGCAAGAAATGATAGTATCTGCTATGAAAAAGAACTTGAGAGAAAATGTACTGTGGGAGAGCAGATGGGAAGACTGCGTCTGATTGGCCTCCTCTGTGAGCGCTAAGGAAAAAGGTGGAGTGCCCGCAGCTTCCAGGGAAGAGTCAGCACAGCTGAGAGCCTGTTGTTTACATGCCGATGAATCTTGTGTTACTCTGCTTGTTCCCCTGCTGAGTGAATGAGGGCAGGGTGAGTAGGACGCCTGTGGCTCTCTGTGGAAGGGAGACCAGAGGCCCCTGGCCACCACATTTTAACCTGATTCTCTGTCTCTTTGTTTCTCATCCTTATTCGTCCCTCGGTCAGCTGCAAGCTCGTAGTCTGGCTTCTACAACATATATTCCACAAAATCTGTAAAGACGTTTATCTATTGGAAATGGAGCATTTGTAAAGGGGAAAATGGGCAATATAAAAGATGGTTGCATCTATACTGAAGTTGTGCAGATCATTTTGTTTGTCACTGGTTCCTGAACAACACAGTGCCTCTACGTGCACGGCGTTATGTCAAGTTAGGCATTACTAGTGACCTAGGGATGGTTCGGGAGGATGTGCATAGGCTCTGAGCAGATGGTGTGCCACGTTACATTTTTTGTTTTTTGGTGCCGGGAATCAAACTCAGGACCTTGTGCTTGACAGGCAGTTGCTTATGCCACTGAGCTAAATCCCCAGCCCAGTGTGCCATTTTTCATAGGCCTTGTTCATGTGCAGAGTTTAGTATGTAAGGGGATCCTGGAACCCACCCCCCTGTGGACACTGAGGGCCACAGTACTTGGGTTGTGATTTCTGTCATGTTTCTATTTAGGTTTGTTATTTACAGAATTCTGCCCTCAGTGTTGCTCAGTAAGCCTTTGAAGCTGGGAGATGGGGCTTATTTAACACACATTTCCTAGAAATTACATGAATTTAGTAAAGAGCACAGTGGTGGCTGCCTGTGCCTCTGCCCGGTTCTGTGTCCCGGTCCTCCTCTGGAACCCTGTCTTGGTGGCCAGTCACCGTCTCACACGACCCTCTTGATCACTCTGCCCTTTGCCTCCTTACCTTCCTGCTAAACTCCACTGTGTAGCACTATTCTAGGGTTTAACAATGTTGACTATCCTTTCTCCTCCACTGGGTTTAAGGGGAAGAACTGGTTTATTCATTTATTCTATGTTACCAGGTCCTACGGCCTTGCCTAGTGAATAGTGTGCGCACCCAATGTGTAGCTGCTGCATGCATAAGCCAGATCTTGCTGCTGCCACCGCAGCACTCCAACAGCTAACGATGTATGGCAGAGGCACTGACCGGACCAGACCAGCGGCCCCCAGCAGAGATTCTGCTCTGTTTGTCTCCTGGAAGGAAGGAATGCTTACCTCGAGGATGAGCAAGTGCTACCCCAGACTCCCAGCGCATCCGCCCTGGGTGTCACTGACTGAGCCCCTCCCCCCGGGGGGCAGTGTACATGTGGCCCGCCCAGCTGGACTTGAGGCTCCCTGAGGACAAGGGTGCGTCTCAGCACTTCTGCCATTGTACAGAGTGAAATAATCTCAGTGAACCTCTGCTGAGCTCCTGGATGGATGAACTAATCAAGCACTGTAAGCCGTAGAAAGCTTTGTGTCTTCTCCACAGTGGGAGAGCAAATGCTCAGGGGAAGGCAGAACGGTGGTAGCTCAGTTCACAAGCTTGACTCCTTCCACGATTCTGGTCCCAAACCGAGTTGGACGAGAACTGAATCAAATTCAGTGGTTAGGTTCCGTGTTGACCTTCCGGGGAAATTTGATGCGGTTCTTGTCCAGTAAATCTAAGGCCACACTCTATGGTGGTCCATTAGAATCACCTGCCTTGGCAACTGAATTTCAAGGCCCTTTTGGAATCCCCAACTCTATTTAGGCAGATGAGATAAGAACGTGATCAGCTTTCTCCACGTGCTCTGCTCTGTTCTCCAGAATGTGAGAAGCTATGTCCTCGGTAACACCACCCAGAGACAGTTTCCATCATGGAGTACAAGAAAGTGCTCTCTTTCACCTCCTCTCCCGAGTAGTTAATGTTGAGTTCTACTTTTGCCAGTAAGTGGTATCCTCTACTGAAAAGGAAGAAGGAGGTGGGAATCAAGTTAAAGCTCCATTTCCAGCTATAGTAGCCAGTTTAAAGGATAGTTATATTGGAAGAGTTTATAGGAAGGAAGATTTAATTTTGGGAAACAGCAATAGCCTGAGGTTGGAACTTACTTCTGTTCCCCTGTCCTACCCACCAGAGCCTGCCATTGATGGTTCAGAATGTAGAAGCAGGCAGAGGGACTGGATCTCCCAGGAAGAGCCACCCAGCAGCGGGACCGAAGGGTGGTCACATACCCGTGCTTTGTGTCCTTTTACTAGAGGACCCTGGCGGTGATGAGGACCAGGAATTCTAACTCAGTTAAAATACAAGATCACAAACCAAGGCTGAGCACATGGCCACACACCCACTGCAATGGCCACATACCCGCTGCAGAGTGAATTTGAGTCTCAGGAAGAAATAGGATTAGAAGTTTTTTTCAGGGGAAGATGGGAAAAGGCAACCAAGCAAAGGAAATGGATCTTCTCACCCTGGGGAGAAGCCAAGGTTTGGTAGTTGATGGATCAGACGGGGGAGGCTGGGGCCCAGTGTTTTACCTCCAGGACCAGGGGCGAGCATTGCGAGTCTCCCCAGGACCAAAGATGTGTTCTGCACTGAAACCCATTCCTTTACAGCATGATTTGCCAGCCAGAGGACACCACAGCCGCTGCCCCCTGGAAAGAGACCAGCAATGTTCTGACTGGCTTCCCGGCTTTGATCTCGTTAGTTCAGGTAAATTTCTTATCATCATTAGTAACATCTTACATTTCCAGAACACTTCATATTATAAAACTTTACCACTCACATTATTGCAGAGGCTCCTAACAGAAGCCCCAGATGTTTTATGATCTGTTTAATATGCAAGGAAGAAAAGACCTGGAACTGAGTTTAACTGCATGAAATGAAAGAGCCAGTGAGCATGAAACCAGTGTTTTACTGGAAACGTGCAGAGTCTGAGGAGCTGGGGACCCTCTTCACTCCCCAGGACATTGCTGGCCACCCACTCATGGGGAAGGGGAGCAACCCCCACTGGAGACTGAGGAGAGGAAGCTGACCTGCTCCACCCTCCCGTGCTCTTCCCCCAGCTCCGTGGGAAGGTAGGGGAGAGCGCCCTGCTGAGCATGCCTGGGGCTGGCAGCCTGTGCCCTCTGCACTGTCCCCACTGGGCGGTGGGCACGACATCCATGTGCCTCGCTGTCTCTCCTGGCCAGCTGTGTGCCAGGCAGCAGAGAGCAGTCAGAAAGCTCACAAGCCAGGTCCTGCCGCCCCCTGTGTTCGTTACCTGTGGTCATGAACCCTACTCAGTGTCAAGAGTTCCCGATTCCTCTGTGCAGCGTGGAGATACAGGTGCTGTGGGTAAGCTTTGTGCGAGGGTGAAAGTGCACCAGATCGTCATACTCTGAGGCTGCTCCTGTCTTTCCTCGCCCTGCCTGGTGGCACCCCAGTTGCAGAGGGGGACCCTGAAGTCCCAGGTCTTCAACACCACTCACTCTTCCGGTAGGGACAAGACCACATTCGTCTCATTGAAATATTCATATAAGGGTTGTACCTTCTGTAGACATCGAGCCAGGGAGAGGATGCTGTGGCCTTTGGCTGCAGGAATTCACATGGCAGTTTATCATCACTCAGCATGCAGGGCAGCGGTGTGCAGCTCCCCGCTCCAGCCATCCCTCTCGAGTCCAAGACAGTGGTCTGGAGACTGCGCCCCCCTGGCCTCCCCTGGTGTGTGCTGTGCTGTGTCTGTCCTCGTTGCCGCCTCAGCCTGGCCTCTCACACACAGTGCCCGCTCTCCTCTCTACTTCCTCTGCATCCCTGCAGCACCGGCCCTGCTGGACCCAGCAAGCTGGAGGAGCTTCCCCTAAACCAAGCCATGCCAGGCTCCTTGCGATGGGAGCACATGGGCAGCACTGAGGTCTCCGATGGTCAGAACTGTTCAACTCCTAGCCTGACATTCAAATCCGGCCAGGCCCAGCTCTCCAGGGACAGCTATCTTCTGAGATGATGTGGGTGTGGTGTTGGAGATGGAGTGAAGTGCAGGTGAGCCATAATACCCTCCTGACCTGCACAGGGCTTGTTAGTCACCCATCCCTGATTTGTTTCCACTGTAGAAAGAGACTTAGAGCACATGACACTTCACTGTGCATCCTGAAATCCCCAGTCCTTGGCAATCAAGTTGGGTCGTGAAGGAAAAATTGCTAGCAGGTTATGAAACTACTGGATAGCTATTGCTTTAATAACATGTGCAAGGGGATTATTGTGTCACCAGGGCTGCAGAGGAAGTAGCTTTTCTTCTGAGTCCTCCTATCCAGCCCGGCCCTGCCCTGGCCGGTTTAGGTCCTTATCCGCCCACAGATTCCGTCCTCTGAAATGCGGCTTTGCATGTAGGCTCTGCTCCGCTCCCCTACACAGTGCCTCTCTCTGCTTCACGAGGGGATCAAAATACATGCTAACGTGTGAGCCTCAAAGGCCATGCTTTTCAAGTTTTTGAGGAAAAATACCCCAACCGGGTCCTGCCTGGCTGCAGCCTTGGCAGCCTGTTCCTTGCTGGTAAACTTGCTTTCCTGCATCTCTGTGGCCTCTTGCTAAGGAGGACGCTGGTCGGTTTTGCTCCCACCCATGCCTGGAAAGAGCAGGCAGCATGAGGAGCCACACTCCAGTGTTCCTAAGGTGCCGTCTTCCCCACTGCAATAAAACAGGGCTACGAGAACCATTTCTGTTTCACATTCCCAGTATCTCAAAGTACCTTAAGATTGTCTTCTTGAGAACAAGATAGTTTTTCAATTAAATGTTAACAAACTTTGCATGCTATGGGACTAGATCACAGCAAATGACCTCAACGCTGCTGAATGAGAAGCCAATTCCAGGCTGCTACTTACTACAAATCAAGGAGGAGAAGCTCACCACTGCCTGCCTGGTTTACGGTGCTGGTTAATTTTGTATGCTCCAAGGCTTAAATCGGCTGTCTGCTCTGCCCTGTATAGTCCTGGGCATGCCGCGTGACACACCAGAGCTTGGCCAGGGGAGTCCTGCGGATGGAGGGGAGGGCCCTCTGCTTGCATCCTGCAGGTAACGTTGCACGCCCCTCCTCTCATGTCTGCTGCTGCCCACTCCTGCTCCTTACCACACCCAGCCGTGGAGCAGTCCAGGCAGAACCAGATGGGACGTGATGCAGGACTTGGGTAGACATGGAGCAGAAGAGATCTTCTCTGAGAGGCTGATAGACGAGAGAGAGACACCTCGGGCGTCAGTGTCACATGAGGGATAACGGCAGGACCAGCAAGGGAGCAGTTTTAAGTCTGGGTAACTGGGAAGGTGGAGGAGGTGTGAATGTAAACTGTTCCCGTTGGGGTAAGGATCAGGTTTATGCGAAGGGACTTGAGCATCCAGTAGTATGAAGTGAATAAAATACAGGTTGCCCGTTAACACCCAGGGCACTCAGGTACATTTCCAGGAGTAGACGATTGCTCGGCGTCAGTGTACCCGGTCACTGCACGCGCACAGTGTGGACACCGTTTTCCTTTGCTGTCTGCTTGACCAAATGAAACCGGCACCTTACTGTAACTTCTGCTTGCCAGTCAGGCAGCCCCATTTAAGGCCTCGAGGTTTGGATGGGAAGGGGTTCCCAGGGCTAGAATGGGTCTGGTGACCCCTGAGTGCTGTTGCCTCAGCTGAGAGAAGCTTGGACTGGAGAGCAGCAGTGTGTACCATGTGCTTCACAGGTCAGGCTGGAGAAGCTCTTCCCAAGCAGGAAACAGGCTCTGGCAAGCCCTTCTCCAAATGCTGGCTGCAGGGACATGGGGCGTCGGCTCCACCTCCCCTCCGCTGTGGGTGGGCGAAGTGTCACCTGCTCAAAAAGCAGCAGGAGATCAACGATGTGACATCCAGGGAACCCAGAACAGCACCGTAGCTGAGATATGAGGGGCAAAATCCCATTGCTCAGGCAGATCTCGGGAAGGAGGGACTCCGCCGAGCGACCCAGGACGGAGAAAATAGATGAGATGGGATCCAGGCACCAAGTGCTGCTTCTGCCTCCCCAGTGCTGAGCCTCACTGGAAACGCTGAGCAGCCCAGGGGGGCACGTGGCACAGACATGGGCATCCAGCTGCCCAGTGAAGAGGGCAGAGTCACAGGGACACACTGCACAGGGGATGGGGACCTGCAGCCCGGGGATTTTTGTCATCCGGCCCCTGGGGCAGCCCCTCCCCTGGCTCCCTCTCTCTCCCTCTCCCTCCACTTCTCTATCCTGAAATTTACAGCCAGCTGGTGTCTGATGGCCGTGCAGAGACTGAAGGCTTCGGGTCTGTCACCAGGACGGGGCTGCGTCATCTGAGAGTGAGGGACAGGTCTGAGGCAGATGTTGCCCTATCTCCTGCCACCCCTATCTCTGCTTGGCTGGAGCCATTATTGGCTTTTGCACGGTGACAGGTTCCTGCCAGGCAGGGGGAGGTCGCCAAGGGAAGTTAGTTCCCATTGTTCCCACTTCTACTGTGCAGGTGCAAGCAGTTCATTCTTAGTGGTTTCAGCGAGGAAATGATACCAAAGGAAATGCCACAAGCTAATAAAACCACAGCTTAGCAGAATCCTGTATCATTAAAAATTAAAACGATCAGGGATCAAGATAAAAGGTTATGTTGTGCTTACTGGCGAGACAGGTGGTGGTTTTGTTTTTGTTTTTGTATTTGTTTTGTGGTAATGGAGGTTGAACCCAGGGACTCGGCACTGAGCTACACCCAGCCTCCCCCTCTCTTTTCTTTACAATTGTGAGACAGGGTCTCCCTAAGTCACTAAGTCACCCAAGTTAGACTTGAACTTGCAATCTTCCTGCCTCAGCCTCCCAGAGTGCTGGGATTACAGGCACGTGCCACCATGCTTGCTCAGATGGGTGGTTTTTAAGTTTTACTCTGAAGAGTTCTGGAGAAAATGAGCCATGCCATCAGCCCAGTGTGCTGCTGCCCACTTATCAGAGTGAGGAGCACGCTGTTGTCATGGTGATGAGTGAGTCACCCCCCTGGAGCAGCTCCCTGCCTTGGGCAGAAATACTCACTCCACAGTGATTGCGGACGGACACAGGCAGTGGGCTCTGGGGAGGAGCCCAGGGACCAGCACGGACCTCAGCTGCGGTGACCGCAGGACGTGTCTGCTGGCGTTTGCTGAGTGGTGTTACGGTCGGGGTCTAGCAACCCCGGGATGCGCTATTATTCCCATTGGCTCACAAGGACACTGAGAAGCACTTGCCCCAGTCCGGCCGATGGTCCTCAAGGCTCCGCCCCGTCCTTGGCCTTGGAGCAGGACCATTACCAGTTGTGCGGGAGGAAGAAAGAAACCCAAAGAACGCTTCAAACCACTCATGGCCCCAGCTGTGCTGCTGCATAGTTGGTGGATATTCTCTGTGGTTTTAAAGTCAAGGCTCATACATGAAGAAAGAAGCGCCACTTTGACTCCAGGCCACCCTGGTTGTCCAGGAGGAGGGCTCTTCTGCAGCTGGGGAGGGGGCGCCAGAGCTTGCTGCTCTTACAGACAGACCAAGGCAGGAGGGCAGGGAGCTGTTTGAGACGCAGTGGTGAGGACAGCTGGAGCCAGAGGAGGGCTGGGAGCCCAGTGCCTCCTTAGCGGGTGTGGGGTGGCTTAAAGGGTGGTGTCCTCACCTTCACTTCGTTGCCTGCAGGAGTGCGCTGGAACCCATAGGGCCCTCGGGGGAGGGGCGCGGCCCATCAGATTAGGGCCCAGTGCCTGGGATGTTTGGGGTTGTTATGGTTTGTATCTGGGTGTCCCCACAAAGCCTCATGCGGTCATGGGGCAGGCTTTTAGAGTTTGATTGATTATGGGTGTGAGAGCTACACCGCCCTGGGGTGGATAGTTTGCACATGTAAGGGAGAGGAAGAGGCTGCTTGCCGCCATTCCTCCCTTTTTAGTGTTTTTTGATTCTGCTGTGTTCCACCGCCATGAGCTGCAGCCCTGTGCCATGTGCCACTCTGCCTTGTAACCTGCCAAGTATGGACTGGAAACTCCACAAACTGTAAGTGAAATAAACCTTTCCTTCCTTCATTTTGGGCGTCAGGTATTTTGTCCCAGCAACGAGAGAAAAGTAACCAAGACAGGGGTCATCTGCCTGCAGGGTCCTGCGTCTGTAGCCAGTGCAGGGGCCCAGCGGTGCGGATGCGGGAGCAGGGGCGTGAGCAGTGGGTGGGTGTCTTTCTGTACCGTAGTACACTTTTGTCTGGGACACAGCTTGCTGTCTTAGAAGCACGGTGTCCTTGGGATCTTAATTTAAAAGCTCAGGAACTGATGCTTGGAAGTGGCATTTTAGAAGGTGACGTGGTCTTCTGCAGACTGTTGTTTACATTTGTCTCTATAAAAGGGTGAGGTCTGGGAAAGCCCGGAGGTTCCTGGCTTTAGCAAAAGCTGACTGTTTCTCTTTGTTTATTCAAGCTTCTGCTCATGATTAAATTTGGACAGCAAGCCTAGGTCCGTGCTATGTCACTGTGTTTTATTGATAGCAAATCACCGTGGTTTAATCATTTTCCTGTCTCTGTGGGAGTCCCCAGAAGGCCACTGTGCCCAGGCAGGGTGGCAGGTACATTTCAGGACTACACACTTCATCCCTGGCCACCATGGAGCAGCCTACTGAGGCAGGAGGGTTGCCCGCTGCCCCCAGAGGAGGGGAGAGTCTGTCCTGGGTTCTGGCCCAGGGGCCTGGACTTTCCAGAGAGCAGAGGGGCTTGTCCTCTTTGGAGCCCACAGACCACAGGGGAGGTGTGACACCAGTGCCAGCTGTGGTTAAGGAGATGCTTCAGGGTGGGGATGCTAGGAGTGTCAGCAAGGCTGAAAGTCACTGTGCCACAGCTAATTCTGGAAATGTTTTCACAATAAATTGAGACCACTATATGAGGGTAATACAATATAAAGCCAATTACAGCACTGTATACAACCAAACTTCCCAAGGAAGACTAACCAGTGTAATAGTCAATAAACAATAAGGCTTATTACGAGAGAAGAGATAATAATTCCAATTTATAAAGCTAAATACCATAGTTTGTGTATTCATGAGTGCTGACTAAAATAACATAAACAAATTGTTGAAAATAATTATCTTTGGGTGATAGGTTAGGTGATTATATTTCCTGCTTATTGTGTCACCATCTTCTCTAAATAGTCTACAAAACTCTAGCAATTATATAATCTGTAAAGACACAACAAGTATAGAGGAAAGCTTCACTGCAGTAGGTAAACATTTACCATGGATAACTTCGCCGTTGATGAGTGGTGGAGCTGTGTGTGATTCATATTTTTATCTTTCTAATGTTTGATTGAATAATTTTATTGTATATAAAATGAGCTATCTATAATTGATTAAAATATACTTTCCAGCATAATTTTAAATTAAAGACATTAACTCCCACTTTTGTATGGAAAGTTAGAAGTGTGTTAACCTGAGTATGCTGTTCTGAGTTTCTCAGAAGTGCTGGTCTCTGAGTGATAAGGAGTTTCCAAATTGCTCGCCATTTCCCCCGGAGTCTTGCGCTTTTCTCTCCAATCTGTCTCTGGAAAAAGCCCTGCAGTAATGGAAAGAAAGAGAGGACTACAGGTGCCTGGCACCAGGCAGGGAGTGTTGGACACAGGAAACCTCAAGGGCACAGAGTATTCCTTGCTTGGGGGGTCAGGAGAGAGGGAGGCGGGGTCTCCAAAGCTGAGCCCTGTGTATATCTCACAGCCATCCACCCCTCTGCAGCTCCCTCACAGGACTGGGTGGGGAAGTCGGAATGCGACCTCCGCTTATTGCCCAGGCTGGCATGTCTCTCTTTTCTTGGGTGTAGGAGACGGGCAGTATCTCAGTGTCACCGCCCCTGGGAAGGAGACACAGCACTTCCTGCCTGTGACCAGTGACTGAAGCAGCAAATCATGTCCTTTCCAGACTTGAGTCCTTTCCGCCATGCTGCTATAGCATGCAGAACACAGCTGGATTTCATACCTAAATCTTCCCTTGGTCTAAGACACAAGGAGTGTGTGGTGGGCTCTCTGCAGCATGTTATCAACCCAGCAGAGCCTCTCTGTATCACTTAGCGTGTGTGGGAGCAGTCATCCCCAAATCTGAATTATTGACTGAATTCAAATCAATCTTAATGCTCAGCCTTAAAACACAATTAGAAAGTTGGTTGGAAAAACACATCAATCCATTTGAACATTATATGTTCATCAGAAACACTCCTTATGCAGCAGCATCATAAAATGCATCTGTCTATACAAATTAATTTTTCCATAGCTGAAAATAAGACAGGGTAAACATGGAAACTTTGAAGCTTTTTCATTGATTTCCCCTCAAATGGGTTACCATGTCCGCTAATGCACCGGGAGAAAGTCCAGCTTTTTGTAAATGAGAAAGTGTTGCTCTCTGCGTCCACTCGGGACTAAGTCTTCATGTACTGCGCCTCTTCTACTGACTACTGCTCAGGAAGAGCAGCTCTTGCTGCCACATCGGTTACAAGAGCTCTGAAGTTGTCTGCAAGGTAGGAATGAAACGGACAAAACTTCAAGCACTGTTTGGAGAGGACGCTTACAGGCTGTCCCCAAGCTTCAGGGTCTTTTGAATTAGTGCTAACCAGGGTGACCAACCATGCCTACCTGCCTTCCTCGGGGTGGTTTCCTGGGATACAGCATTCCCAAGTGTCTGGACGGGGTGTTTCCAGGGACACAGGCAGGAAGTCACCGTGGTGCTCACCACCGCAGCCCGGTGCTGCCTCAGGGCAGTGTGGTATCGCTCCTGAGGCTGGGGCTGGATGATGGATGCTTGCCGGAGCTTTTGAGCTTGGATCGTCTTCTTTTCCTCAGCAGCGCTTGTCGCCTCTGCTGGGTGCCTGCCAGAGGTGGCACCAGGCTGTCTGCCACCTTCTCTTCGAATCACCCTCCTCCGTTGCCTCCGAGCTCCGCTCTCAGATTTGCTTCCCGTTGTCTGTTCCCTGACACTCTCATCTGCCCTGTCCCAGCCTTTCCTGAAGTGGGCTCACTTTTACATCTGCTTTCTCCCAGCCAGGGTGCTCTACCTTGGGGAAGATGGCGCACTGTCCTGTCTCGTCCTGCCTCCAGTCGCCTGCTGCTCTCCATGCTCACATTTCAAGGCTTCTACCAATGCCTTTTCCTGAAGTCCCTCCTGGTGGCTGAGGTCCTCCGATGAGGACGCCCTCCAAAAGGCCAGCAGGAACCTCACATTCCTCCAGTCTCTGCAAATTTAACACCAGAAAGTAGACTTGCTTGGGAAACCAGAGGCAGGGTGCACAGGGACAGGTGGTTTGTGAAAGGGTTCTCAGACTCATGGTGTCCGCTGTGGACCAGAACCATGAGTCAGGAGGTCCCTGTGTGCAGCTATGGAGGGCAGTACTGTCAGCATCTCCAGCACATCACACACCACACGGCCCTGCAGACCGTAGACATTGGCGTCACTCTGGAATACGCTAACAAGGCTCACTGAGGAAGGAACGCCTTCTGTTAAATTATACGAAGTGACCAAATCAGTTACGGGGCAGGGATTTCCAAATTCTTCATCCAAGAAACATCTTGTGAAGCAGCATTTTCAGGAAAAGAACTTGGGAAAGAACTGCCTTAATCTGTTTGCTGCTGCTGTCACCGAGAGCCTGAGGCAGGGTAACTTATTAAGAAGAGAGGTTTGTCTCATGGTTCTGGAAGCCCAAGAGCATGGCATCGGCATGTGGTTGGCACCAGGTGGTCTTTCTTGTGGTGGGAGCTCACTGCAGGTTCCCAGGGCGGCCCCCTCATCACTTGGAAGGGCAGAGTAAGCCAGCTCGGGACTCCGCTGCTTCTGACAAAGCCGCTCCCGACCTATCAAATCCTAACCCCGTCTCCCCCAGGCCTCCAAGGACCTTTGATGGCCAGTGCTGACACAGACCCTGACCGGAGGTCTAGGGGAGTACTTTAGGCTCTGCGGAGTTCACAGAAAAAACTCACGTTACCGCATGTAACCCTGTGCTGTCCAGACTGCCCTGTGGAGCCCTGCTGTGTGTGACGTTTACACTCCGTGACGGCTCCTGCCCCTAGGGCTTTCTGCGGGAACATCAGTGTACTTACTATATTTTGCCGCCTTTGAAACTTACTTCCCCTTGGCTCATTATCTACAAAATGCCAAATTTTCTAAGATGTGGTGGCAACTCTGGGCCCTTTTATACATATGGAAAAGTTTGCTCCTAACTGGAACAAAAAACATGTTAAAAGAGCATTAATCGCTTTCCAAATGACTTAGAAAGAGCTCTGGCTGATTCAGAGAGTTGGGGTAGTTTTCCTACCCAGAATTCTCAAGTTCTGTTGTTTTATGATGCGGTACTTGGGGAAACTTTGAGAGAAATTGCTGTATTCATTTTGCTTATAAATTCAGAATGTTTATAATTATTATAAGAAAAATTTCTCTCCCTAGAAATGATGCTGTCTTTGAACACCAAGAAGGGAAAATCTCTTGACTAAACACAGCTAAGGCTTATGAACAGATGGGTCATCAATATTTCATAACTTGGTTTTCATATTCAAGGTTTAAAGTGCTTTATAAACCTAAGCACAGCATACTCACAATTGCTCTCCTAGGCAAGCAAGTGGCAGGCACGATTCGATAATCCATCTCATACTCGGGAGCGGAGCTGTCTGAAAGCTTGCTCTTTGACTCTTTGGCTATTGGAAAAACCACCTGCAGAAGTGAAGGTGAGCTGAGTCAGTGCAAGAGGGAAAGGAAAGCCGATGGAAAGGAGGGGGTGCAGGCTCATGATGCAGCGACCCCTGTCTGGGCACCCTCACCGTGCTCACCTGGGGGCTTCAGACTCGGTGCCAGAGCTGACTCAGTGGAGGCCCCCGACACAAGCTCTTCGCTGATTCTCTGCTCTCCTGGAGTCTGGAAACCTCTGCAGTAGGAAAGGGGCCATAGGAGGGCTGATCCTAGGCGCTGACTGGAAGTGAGGCTGGGATGCAGGCTCGCAGTGGGCAAGGGCAGGGTCTCCCAGAGCCCTCCTGGGAGAGGCTGAGGCAAGCTTCAGGTGGCCGTTACAGTCCCTCTGCAAAGGACAACGGAGTGGAGACTTTGGGCAATGATGCTAGGCTAGAGACTTACACACAGGCCTGGGGCACAGGGGATGAGTTTGGGGTCCTGTGAGAAGGCCCCCCAGCAGGGAAGCTTCCACCTGGTGTGAGACCCACTGAGCAAGGGCACACTGCAGCCAGGTCCTCATCCTCGCCAGTGTGGGCTCTGCTTGGTGAGGTCGCCCAGGACGGGTATCACGCAGGTGCAAGGATGGAGTAGGTTAGGATGGGATCCTTCAGAAGCACAGAGGACTGAGATGATGGTGCCTAAACCCACCCTGAGGCCACGGGCCACTCACCCAGGCTTTCTACAACAGGTTACCCAAGTGCACATGTGTGGCCCGGGGTCCAGGTGTGAACCTGAGCACCTCAGCAGAGATCCCTGGCCTGTGATCCCGGCAGGACAGACAGTTGTGCTGGGTGCCGGGACCCGAGCTCCCCAGGGCCTGTGTGGCACAGGAAGGACAAGGTCTAGCTGGAAGAGCCTCTCTGAGCAGCAGGAGCAGCACTGAAATTCCTTCCTGCCAGCATCTGCTTGGGGCGTGGGGGCCTGAGCTCTTCCAGGCCTGCTTGTTATGGGTATGCAGTTGTGCAGCCATGTGAGGTGCAGAGCCCTGACCCTAGTCTCCAGCGCTCCATGGAATGGAGGGTTTGTCCTGCAGAACCCACAGCTTGGCTTAGAATGTGGACTTGCTGATCACTGACTCCCTGGCACTCCGGGATTCGTGCATTGGTCCTGGCGTGAGATGATTCCATCCATTCAGTGGAAACAGCCTTCAGATTGGGAGCTTGGATCTCTTCCCAGCTAGTGGCTGATGTGCAGTAGCATCCCTCATGATGCGGGACAGGCCAGAAAGCACAACTGGGCCGCCAGGGGTATTTGAGTACCGGTATTCAAGATGCAGGTACTGAAGACAGGCATTCCAGCTGTGGTGACAAAGCAGGTGCTGTTAGGTGGCTTTGCCAGCTGTGGATTAGAATCATCACAGAGCATATGTAGGAGCTAGGCTGAGCTGTGGTTATGGCTAGTCCAGGTGTACCCAGTGCTCTTTCAGCTGAGGATGCTTGCAACTTGGAATTGGTTTACTGGGAACACAGCCGCGTTGTAAGTCAAGGGGCACCGGTTCATTTGGCAGGCAGTTGGGTTACATTTCTGACTCCCAAGCTTGCTGGCAAAGCAACCCAATGTGGGGCTCCATAAGCAATGACTGAAAAGATCTCTAGCCCATCAGAAGCCATAGGGGTGAGTGCCACCAGGTCACTTCCCTTGCTGAAATTCCGGCAGATCTGTTGTGAACTCACCATCCAGTCAATCTTTACGCATGTCACTATGAGCACAGGACACAGCTGGGCTAGTCCAGCAACCAGGTGAGTGGGAAGGTCAGGGCCAGCAACCAGGTGAACTGAAGGCCAAGGCCAGTCTCCCACCACCAATCCAACAGCACCTATAGATATTTGGTATTTTCCTTTTCTTATCACAAAACCTCAAGTTATAAAACACTCACGAATCAGAGTTGACTTTGGGGCTTTTGGGGAACTCTGATTCTGTGAGGTATGGTGGATCTAAGAGTGTCCCTAGTTGAGAGGAGTTTCCCACAGCCTGGGGCTACTGGGAACATGGCCTGAGCCCCCAGTCTCCCAAACAGTGTTACAGTGAAGGCTTAAATAAAAGACACAAGTAATATGTTTTGTGGGGAGTCCAGGGTATCAGAACGCTCTAGGAGCTAAGACAGTGACGCCTCTGGACCTCCAATATTTATTGGGTTTCAGACAAAGGAAGGGGATAGCAGAGGTAAAGGCAGGAAGCTGAGCAGGACCTTGGGGGAAGTTCAGATCAAAGATTTCTCCAAGCGGTAAATTTTGCCAATTAAGAGAACTGTCGTATCTCTAAGGCTGACATTTATAGTGGGAGCAAGTGGCCACAGCTGGTCTTATCTTAAGAACTGGAGTGGGAGCCCTGTCCTGGGCTGCCTCAGCTGCAGTGTTATTTTGTCTTTAGAACACTGGTCAGCAATTTAACCCTTACACATCCGGTCTCCAGTATGGGGCAAGGCCTGTGCCACTCTAATCCCTCTTGCAGAGCAGCTCAGCTCTTCAGGCTCGTGGTGTGTGTGGGTCCCCCTGCTCCAGCTGCTGGGATCTTGTGATTGGAGTTGTCCTATGCTGCTGTGTCTCATCCAACTCCAGCCCATAGCCAGCCGAGAGGTCTGAGTACCGGGGGCGCCATGGGCAGCGACTGCTGTATCTTTAGCTGGCTTTGCTTCCTTCTTTGTTTCTGGCACCTGAAATTATCTACCTGTCTACCTACCCATCATCTATCTATCCATCCATCTAGCCACGTGCCTATCTATTTTTCTGAGTAGAGTTATACTGAAAAATACTATAGCGAGCAGTGCTTTAACCATCGTTTTTATGTTTAAATTCTGGGTCTTCTATTTACCTGTATGTTTTGGACATTCTATTTGATAATTCAACACTGTGGTTTGGTCATCATGGCAGTCATAAAGCCTTTGTCTTAGGAGAGCACTTTAGGTTAGACACAAGTTGCCATCACAGTACAGAGCGTTCCCTTATGGCGTAAACACAGTCTCCCCAATTTGAGGATCTCACATTAGGATTTCCTCTGTCCCAGGGCTGCCTCCCAGACACCACTGTGTGGCTCCTCAGACTCTGCTTGGCTGTGACAGCTTATAACTCTACCTGCTTCTGATGACCACGAGAGTTTGGAGTGCCAGCCAGGTGTTTTTGTTGTGTCCCTTGGTATTGGGTTTTGTTGATGTGTTTCTCATGATTAGGTGGCTATCATAGGATTCTGGGAGAAAATCCATAGAAATAAATTTTCATTTTTATGTTGTCATGTAATCAAGGGTGCACACTACTGACGCGATGTGACTCTGCTGTGTTTAGTATGCCGTGGTGTCCAAGCTCAGATCTCAGCACGAAAAAAGAGCATCCGGTGACAGCTAAGGAAACTGGGGAAGGATCAGTTTTTGTTAATAATAATGAGTTGGTACTGGCTCATCAGTTGTGACAAATGTGCCACACTCATAGCGTGTAAATCACGGAAGAAATTGAGTGTCAGCAGGTAGAAGCCCTCCTATTGCTTTTCCTGCTTCTGTGCAACCCGAAACTGATATAGGAGGCAGGGCATGGCAGAGCTGGCTGGAGGGTTAGCGGGACCTGTCATCTATGAGATCCCAGGAAGCTCCAAATAACTCCCTGGACCCCATGTGTGGAACTTCCTGTGGGCCCTGAGATGTGGGCTGCAGAAGAGAGACAAGACCCACGAGGAGCTCGGTATCGCTGCTCCTCATGGGGGCCCGCCCCGCATCTCCTACAGTGCAACTGTACTTCTGCTTTTGTCTTTTCCTCCCTTTGTTCAGCCCAAGTTCACTCTACGGAGCTAGTTCTTACTTCACCCCTTCAGGCCTCAGTGTTCAAATAAAGTTTTGGCACTGCTTTTGGCTTGTCTTGTCTTTTCCAATTCTTTGGGCCAAGAAGGACCTGGGATACTTTTAACTGTGGAACCATTTCTAGAGGAGCTACTAATAACAAAACCTCTGAATTTTTAGAAGAGTATAAATAAATAAATAAAACTCAAAGAAAAATGAAATCCCTGTTTCATTTACTTAACCCTTCACTGATATCTTTCCAGGCTCTGTGTTTTTCTTTTTTCTGGCTTCTCACAAAGCTCGAGGCAGGTGTGGCTTTTACAACTTGTTTTTCTCACTTTAGCGCCCCTGTACATAAGATTCTGTGTTGTTTGTTTTGTTTCACTTTGTTTTTGAGATAGGGTCTTGCTATGAAGTTTAGACTGGCACTGAACTCACTGTGTAGCCCAGGCTGGCCTTAAAGTCACTTTAATCCTCCTGTCTCTGCCTCCTAAGTGTTAGAATTACAGACGTGTTCCCCCACACCCAGCTCTTCCATGTTCTTATACATATTGACGACTCCTTCCTTTTTGTTGATAAATAACATTCCACTGCGTGAGTTCTACCTGTTTACCTACCAAAGAATAACTTGATGGGGGGGGGGAAGAGAATAATTTGAACACATCCAGGTTTTGACACCCATGAACATTTGCAGGAAGATTTTTGTGTGGTCCTAAGTTTATAAAACGCCTCGGTCCTGTGACAATACCATGGTTGGCTAGGTGAGAACATGCCAAACCTTTTTCCAGTGTGGCCTTGTAGTCCTGCTCCCCACCGGCTGAGAACGTGAGCTCCTGGGGCCACACATCTGCTCTCACACCTCGTGGTGTCAGCGTTAGGAGGCAACTGTTCTAACAGGAGCGCAAGGATGTTTCGTTGTTACTCTTATTACGACCCGTGATAGTTCACTGCGAGGTCGTCCTGGATGGGTTCAGAAACACCTGGCAGATTAGTGGAGCCGCGCTCTAGGTGTGTCTGGACGATGGATGGGCAGGCTGCACACTGAGGGGGGAAGTTCCCCCCTAGAAGGGCGTGGCACCGACCAATAGGCCTGTGGCCCGGATCGGATGGAAAGGGAAAGGAAAGGGAAGTGGTTTCACTTTGTGGAAGAGATCTGATCTTTACCATCACCTTTGGACCTTGGTCTCCAGTCCTTCAGGCTGCCAGTGTAGGCGCTCCTGCTTTCCAACGCAGACCCTTCGGCTTTCTGACTTGGACTCCCGCCAAGCCTTGTGGTAAGCTCCAGACTTCCAGCTTCTGAGTGGATCCTACCCCTGACTCCACTGGCAGCCGCTGTGAACCTCCTTAGTAAATACTTCGCAAGTACTGCTCCTGCAGTGGCTCCTAACTGACGCACAAACATTTGCTGAGGATTGAATGAGTGATCGCCGTTTGGGTGGTTTTTCTTTTCATTGATAGTAGCACGTTTTACCCAGCATTCTGCATGCCTTAGTGGGTGGCGTTTCTTTGCCCTCAGCCCAGCCAGTGCCTGGCTCCCTCTCATGGGCCTGCCGCCCACTCAGCCGTTTCACAGGCCGACTCTCCCTGTCCTCATCCTTACTGCTCTGACAGGCGTCCCTGGCTCAAACGCCAAAGGCATTTGCTACTCCTGCAGCGCACGGCTCTCTGAAAGCTCGCCAGTGAGTGCTTGCTGGCGCTCCAGTGCATAAAAGAGTAAAGGCCTGGTGTTAGGGGTGCGTTAAACTAACTCTTCTTTGTTTCAAAGTGAGTGCTTTACTCATGCCTAGGGCACTCAGCCTCTGGGCATTATCAGGCACACCACACACACAGCTGGGAGACAGCTGAGGCCACCCGGCAACCTGAGCTTCCCACGGACCTTTGGGTGCCGTGCCATGGCCTTCTCCCTCCCTGGCTGGTGACCAGTCGCCAGGGCAACATTTCGGAACGGTGGAGCTGTTAAATGTGCAGCCCGGCTTGAGGTTCTGAAGTGCTTCTAGTCTGCACAACATCCCACACTGCACACTAATTCCTTATTGAAACAGGCAGCACTGCAGCGATCGGACTCCTTTCAAGCTTTGTTACCACAGCTACTTGCAAGAAGACTCTCCATCAAGCAAAGTTTTCTTCAACAGCTCTAGGGCTCTCTTGAGAATGGTAGAATTTAGATTTAGTGTATTAACAATGGAAGTCTTCAAAGCACAATAGCATATTGTCTACATCTTAAGAGCAAACAAAAGCGCACATTCCTTATGCATAATGTGAGATGTGGAGGAGACGCTCCATCCCCTTAGCTGCTGCTGGTGCCTATGCCAAAGCAGGAGAGAGGGAAATGCTTCAGTAGGCAAAAAGAAAAACAAACGAAAGCACTCGTCTGATTCTGGAGCCAAACCGACTTAGACTTCTTCGTGGGTTTCTGTAGTGAGTGAGAAGGTGAACATTTCCTGCTGGGAGTGAAGGCTGTCTAGAGTCCACCGGAAGGCAGCAGGTGCACTTCCCCTCATTCAAGTCACAAGGACACGAGTCCCGAGTGTCTCAAACTCACACAGACACAGAAGGAGCCACAGCAGAGGCCAGACCCTGATGGACCTGGGCTGCATGTGTCACAGACGTGAACGAACGTGTTTTAGTCAGGAAGCCAGATGAGCTTTGTTCTACTAAAAGACTGGAGCCAGTAGAATTTGCTTGGAGAGAGTGTACAAGAGAATTATTAGAAAACAAAAGGTAACCAAACAAAACAGCATCCATCTTGAATAGCACAAATTCACATAAACATTTTAAAGGTGGATAGATCAGAAGCTGAAAATACAGAAGGGATTTTAACTCCAAGCACTGGTGCAGTGGAGTTGGAGGAGATCAGTCGACTATGACTGAAGCAAGATCAAAAGTAATTTCTTACATTTGCACTCTCAGAATTAGTCCTGATACCACCAGGGTATTAAAGATATCTTTGAAGAAAGTAACCAGCATTTCTGTCTTCAGTGCAGACAGCCTACTTTGAACTCAAGTACGTGTATAACGGATGGAAAAAACAATGTATGGAGGCAGTATTTTAGTTGAGATTTCATGTGCACAAAACCCCAGAAAATCAAATTTATGGTTCCCATGGCAATGGTAACTGTGCCACACTGCACGTTATAGTAATCACGGTGCTGAGCACTCGAGTTACAATTGGAACAAATTCTGGGCTGAAACTCTTTATTTTCTATTGCTTGCAATAATTTTCAGGAACACTCTCATTTGGGACTCTAACTCTTAAAGTTTGTCTCCATTGTTTGTGAATTCTACTGGAAGTCTGAGGAAAAATAGTTCAGGAACTCCAGTGGAAGGCAAGCCTAAAAAATTAGTTTTCTTGTGTAATTGTTTCAGGTTGCTGTAGCAGAACAGCAGCCTGGGCAGTTCACAAAGCACAGGGATTTACTTCTGTTTTGAAGGCTGGGAAGCTCAGCATCACAGTGAGGGCTCTGGCAGGGACCTTTCTGCCCCATCACCCACGGCAGCCGGCAGAGTTGTGAGGGGCCAGAGGGCGAGAGAAGGTTGAGAGGCCTCGGACTTTGTCCCTTCGTGTGAGGCTCCAGAGCCCAACACTGGCCGTGCTGGGTCTCATCCAAATGGCGAAAGGCGGCCCAGCACGGAGACCTTGAGAGAGAAGCTCCCAGAGTGTGAATGTGGGGCACAATCGAGCCACAGCAGACTCTTCTTGTGTGTCTGAATTATACATAAGGTTGTGTTTGCTCCTTTTCCATGTAGAGCATGGGGCAGTGTGAAGTGGTTAAAACGCTTTCCTCCTCCATAACACAGACTTTACGTCCAGTAACAAACGCACATACGCACCCTCTGCACATAGAGCCGGAGGTGCAGCTGTGACTCTGTATGGCTTTGTTGAGCTAATAAACAGCCAAAGATAATAACAGCCCAAGGTTAGGACCCCTTGTAGGAGTTCCAAGAGGAGCACCATGAGATGTTTTTGAGGAGCTGGCTTTCGCCTTTGAGCAGGGGTCCCTGGTTGTGAAGGTCGGTTTCCCACGGCTGTCTGTGACTTGGCAGGGTCATGGACATGGCCAGTTTGTTTCCACCCCACCCCTTCCTCCCCAGTGCAGTGTCAAATGTGTGTAGATGTCTACATTTTACCTAGGATCCTAGGTGACCCAGCCCCAGCCCCAGGGGTGAAGCCTGGTAGCTGAGTCAGGCAACACATTCTGTCCCCTGGCCTTGCAGTCCCCTAGCCATGAGCAAGCTACCCCAGGTAGCCTGAGGAAAGGAGGTCAGTCTGGGGATGGGGCCTGGAGTCCAATTTGTGGGCCCTGGTGGGAAAGTCTCTAGCTTGGGGCTGGACACCACCAGGTGTAGCTGGGCTGCCTGGAAGTCCAGGCTGAGTATCCAGCCAACACCAAGGACATCAGCGGACATGGAGGAAGACACGGGATGATGCAAAGCACTCACCGCATGCAGTTCTGAAACCTCATCTTCCTGAGACCTCCCCACCATAGACAGTATTAAGTTGCAAATGTTTAAGTCAGTTCAGGTACAGAGTTTTCTGTGACTATCAGGGACATCCTTTCTAATACCATGTCATTATATGCTCTTTTAATTGCCTTATTTAATCAACAAATAAAAATGCCCTATCTTCCAGAAGATCTGTGTAAAATGCCATGTACAGAAAAGCACAGCACAAATATGAAACAATAAATTGGCTTTCCTATACACACTAATCCACCCTTGGGCGTGCCGGATGGCTGGCACCAGCCGACAAGAGGAACTTTACATCTGAAGGAGTGATGCAAGCTTGACATCCAGAGTTTCACTGAAATAAGCCATGGTGTGGGGCAGTGCACTCAAATCTGGAGTTTGGGTTATTCCCTGCTTGGGGCTCCTCTTAATGAAGCTGCAATGACCATTCATGGAGAAATGTTTCCCTTCTCCTGGGTGAAAGCTAGTTGTGGAGCTACTGGGTCATGTTCTCAGTCTGTGGTTGACTTAACAGAAGCTGCCAAGCTGGTTTCCAAAACCACTGGGCTCCTCTGTATTTTCTCCACCAACGCATGAGAGTTCTAATTGATCATATGTTTGTCCACTCTTGGAGTTTTCGGTATTTTAAAATTTTGACACTCTAGTGAATATATATAACAGCAGGGCATGGTGGTGCACGCCTGTAATCCCAGCACTTGGGAGGCTGAGGCAGGAGGATCATTGCGAGTTTGAGACCAGCCTGGGCTACAAAGAGAGCTCAAGGTCAGCCTGAACTGCATAGTGAGACCTTGTCTGAAAAAGACAAAAAAA
>NW_004955470.1:11393061-11421208 GCF_000276665.1 Chinchilla lanigera | reverse complement strand
GAAAAAAATGAATATAGAAGCATCAGACTATGGTTTATATTTGCATTTCCCTAATGATTAATGATATTAAACTTACATTCATGAGTTTATTTAATATTTAGTTTATTTAATATTCAGTTTGAATGTTCAAAATTTTGGAGGTCTTTTTACATAATTGAGTTGCAAGGATGATTTGTATATCCTCTGTACAAGTCCTTTATGAAATATTTTGCAAATATTTTCCTAATCTGTGATTTTTCTTTAACCTTTTTTAAACATGGAGTCTTTCAGTGAGTCAACTTTGAATTTGGTAAAAGTACTTTTATTTTTTCTAATGAGTTTTGCTGTCCATGAGGTTTTATCCATCCCAGAGTTAGTAAGATTTGTGTGTTTTCCTCTAGGGCTGTGACAGTAGAGCTTTTACGTTTATGTGTACGAGCCCTTCCTGGTTAACCTTAGCATGCAGTGCAAGGTAAAGTCAAGGTTTGCATTTATGATCTGTATGGAAACATGCAGTTCTGGGCCTTCCAGTGGGAGGACGCTGCTCCTCACAGCTTCCCCTTGGGCATGTCCTGAGGGTCCTGGGGGCCTAGAAGACCCTCTCCTCCTTTACCCTAACACCAGCACCCGCTTCCCGCCTTAGCTGTGTAAAGAGGTTCAAGGTCAGGTATTCGGATTTCTCCTTACTCTTTATTCAAGATGCTTTTGTGAGTTTTTATTTTTCATTTAAACTTTAGGGTCAGTTTGATAATTTCTAAGTAACTTTTTCTATGATTTTGACTGGAATTGTGTTTAAGAATCAATTTGGAGAAACTGATATTTTAACAATGTTCCTTCTTCCAATATATAAAAATTCTGTATTACCCTATTTGCTAGGATCTCTTAACATTTCTCTCATCAGTGTTTCATGATTTTCAGTGCATACATTTTGGATAAATGTGTTAAATTTATCCTTAAATATCCGATCCTTTCGTTTTACTATAAATCTGTTTTGAACTTCAATTTCTGATTATGTATTGCTAGAACATAGACTACAGTTGGTTGCTTTGCTGGTCACTTTGGTGCACTGTCTTGTTTACTTTTAAATCCAAGTGGGGTGATTATTCTTTTACACTTCCAGTAATATTTCAGATTTATCTCCAACTACTTTGCTCTCCTTTCCTTGTAGGATCTTTATTCTTATGGTTAAGTACAGTTTTTAATAAGGGTTTGATGTGATTAACTCAACATTTATTTGACAAAAAAATCCTTGTTTAGTCGGTTTCTATGAATTACTTAATCAGATTTTAATGATCTTAAAGTGGCTATAAAATTCAAGAACTTTCTTTTTAAAAAAAGCTTTATAGTGATATATAAATCATACACTAAATTGTACAGAGTGATTATGTGCAGTTTGAAGGACAGCAATAAAATGAATACACACAATTGTTACCTGAGAAAAGGAATAAAACGCTGCCAGCACCTGAGAAGCCCTGTGGACATGTCTGCATCAATCATCTTTTGCCAGTGAACAAATCAACCCAAAACTTAATGTCCTGAAAGCAAGAACAACTGAAGGAGCTGGAATGTTTATGGCCGACTCGGGAGCCTGTGCCCCAGGCTGAGTCACCGATCCCACGGAGCAGCAGGGGGGCCCAGCCCCACAGCACGGCTTCGGGGGCCAGGGTGTCGGGGGCTCCTGCCAGGGGTATCACAAGATGTCCCCAGGGACCCCACTGGGGAGTCCGGCTCACTGTTTCAAGTTCCAGGTTCAAAGAAAGCACATCTGAAGGAGTGATGCAAGCTTGACATCCAGTCTCATGTCTGATGCACTTTGAACTTCATTTATATGAAATTATGTATAAGGCTGTATAATTTTTTTAGCTTGCATAATATTTTTAACATTCATGATAGCTGTTTTGTTATATGTCGCCTTTATTCTTATACAATATTCAATTTTATAAATATATTTTATTTATTTTTTCTATTATGGATGGATATTTTAGTTATTTCTGGTTTATTATATTCCTACTCTACTTATGATCTTTTCTGACAAGCTTTAAAGAAAGAAGCTTGAATTTATCAACCTTTCACTTATTGCTTGCCCCATCTCTTTTTTATGACACCCTTTGGTACACTGAAGTCCTGGGGGCGACCCCCCTGCTGTCCCCCAGCCTCGTGGTGATCAGGATGTAATTTTCTTTCCATGTGTGCTGTCAGTGTCAGGATATTTTGGAGGAGTCCACCGCTTCTCCAGTGACCAGAAACCTTCTTTGACACAATTCCCATTTCTACTATAAATGTGGGTTTCTGGTTTATTAACTTTGAAGAAAGAAATACCTGGTCATGTCATTCTCTGTAGTATAAATGCATTTTATGTTAATTTCTACTACTTCTTCTGTCTTCTTTGCACTTTTCCTCTTGTTCCTTTTCTAATGCATTACATGTTTGACTTATGTGTTTCCTCTAGTACTAGGCATTAAAGGCAGGTAAGTGGTTGCTGTATTTGTAGATTCTACTTGTGTGTATTCTACGTCCAACAATTCAACCAAGCACAGGCAAAAATCTTTGAAAAAATCACATTTGTACTGAATGTTCACACACTTTTTTCCTGATTATTCTCTAAATAACACAATACAATGACTATTTACAAGGCAGTCACATTGCACTAGGTACTACAAGTAACCTAGAGATGATTCAAAGCCATCACGGGGTGCTATTGCACGGGGGAGTGATTACTGATGATGAAAATGTGCTGTGCATTCCAGAAAGCTAGGAGAGAGGATTGAGTGTGTTTGTGCTAAAGAAATACTACACATTTGTGGTGATAGATATGTTTAATATGATTTAAATATTACACAATGCATATGTGTATGAAACACCACATGGTGCCCCGTTAGTTTATATAATTTGCAAGTTTGTATTATCAGTCTAAAAAGAAATTTAATTTAAAAGATTTTAAAAATAACAATAAAATTCAAGAAAATTAATTCTTCATCAAGGGAGTTAGCATCCTAGTTCAAATTTTATTTAGACAGAGAATGCTTCAATAAGCAATTAAGTTTGTCAATTTAGATATAGAAATGAATAAATACATAGCACTTCTATGTAGTATCTTGCAATTCCAAAGGCGGAGCTCCTTCAGCATAGCTACTGTTTCCCCACTCGGGGTTTGTTTGAGTGTGTGTGTGTGTGTGTGTGTGTGTGTGTGTGTAACAGAATAAACGCCACCCTACCTGGTCTCTGGCTGAGGGGTCTCAGTCTGTCCAGGGTGTGGTGTCCTCAACCCAGGGCAGGCTGTGGCCAGAGAGCATGTAAAGTAAGTTTAAAATTCAAAACCCAAAACTGGGTGGAAGAAGGCCACGGTCACGAGTGGGTTCTCAGTGGGGTTTCCTCTCTGGAGTCACAGCCTGTGCATGAGCCCCGCATTGGCAGGGAGGGCGCACATGCTGCCTTGCAGGCCCAAGGGAGAGGTGGGACCGCCCAGGACTGTACACTTCTCCAGGAGGTGAGTACAGAGAGCAGCAGTCCTGGGGTGGGGACGCCTTCTTGACCCCCGGGGTGGCACCCAGCAGGCTTTCTGCCGAGGCCATCATTTGCAGGTTGGTTGCAGGCAGCAGGCAGCAGGCAGCAGGCAGCACTTTCATGGGGTCACAAGTGCAGGGTCTGTGGGGAAGTCAAGGGCGTCAGGTCTGTGCTTCCGAAGGAGGCAGGGCTTGAGCTGAGAACCCTGCTCTGCTTGCCTGGGAGCCTCAGAGGCATGCAGGGCCACCTGTAGGGACAGGGTGGACCTCACCCTGTAGGAAGAGAGGAGCCTGCTGGTCCTGCAGAAGACTGGAGCCCCAGGGAGCTGGAGGCAGAGCCTGGAGGAGGGAGGAGGAAGAGTGCTCGTCCTCCACCTGGTCCTCACTCTGACTCAGGGTCAAGCCTGGACCTTGCCCACAGAAGAGGAGATGGAAGGCCGGGCTAGTGCTGTCGATCTGTGTTCCAGCGGGACAGCGTGAGCATCCCAGCTACCTTATAGTCACGGCCAACCCGCCGTGTGTTATGTTCCTCTCCGAACGTTGAGAGCTGCTATGAACCGAACTCTTGAAGGAATCAGGCCAGCCAGGCAAAATCACTTTGTATTTCTCCATTTCATACTTGAACTCTGCAGAGAACTCTTTGGAAATTATCTCATTCCTCAAACAGTGCGCAGTTAGAGGTCTGTCTCCCCGCTGCTGCCCCTCTCCAAATGCAGCCAAGACAGGTCCTCCCTAGAACCCGGGGAGAGAAAACCTAACATTGACGTGTAAAAGAGCAACCATTCTGTAGCCATCCCACATTTGCTCATTTATTTTTGTTAGTGAAAACTTAAAATATGTGCGATGTGTCAAGCTCTATTCTCTGTTCTGTAAAAGAAAAGTTAACTTCTAGGAGTTTTATTTTCCTTAGCAGACCTCTCGAGAAATTGCCTGAGTTGTCACTGATCAAGTCAAGCTTGACGCCCAATTCCCTTCACCCCGTTTAGGAAGACAGGCAGCTAGGACACCCAAGCAGCTTCAGGAGATGCCCGGCCAAGTGCTGTTTTGAATGATTTCCTTGACTTTGCTGAGATAGCATGGTGACATTTCATGCCAGCCGAGGTCAGTCACTGGCTAACCAAGAACGTGCAGAGACTGTTCCCCCTGGAGTTGCATCCCTGTCTCAGTTGTAGAAATGCCTCCGAAGCAGGTAGCTGCCTGCAAAGCTCTGCGCACTATATTTTGAAAAGACAAGGGTGGAGGTTGTTATGCATCTTTTTATGACATCAATAAATGGACTCGATTTCCGGGCCACCGGTTTTTAATAGCTGTGTCCCAGATAGACCCTAGCTCCACTTCATTTCCATGCAAGAAATTTCCTGAAATTAATTTACAGGCTGACAGCTCAGCCAGTGACAAATAATTTTGTCTCAAGACCCACGGAAGAGAAGTGCCCAGCCAAGCTGAATAAAGTGCTCAGCATCTGAGAGGTGGCCTCTACCGCCTTTGCACCCGTGGGTCTGCCTGGTGGCGGCTGTCTTTGTAAGCAGCATGCATTTCCAGGTCTTTAATTTGGGCTGTTGTCTGAGAGAGAGCTGGTTTAGCTCCTGTGGGTCTGAGTCATTTCTGTCCATGAAAATCAGAAAGTAATTTATGGTCAAGCCTATTAGGGTTCTGTGCTTTGGTAATAAAGAAAAACCAGTTTTAGTAAAATTTTACTTTTAGTAGTCCATGTTTGCAGTATGTAGTGATCGCACTCACTGTGTGGAGTTGGCAGGTGCACGTGTAACACGTGTTAATTCTTTCTTCACCCTCTCCCCGCCTTCTCCGTCTCTTGGTCCTTTCTCTGTTGGCAGAGGATCTACCCCTCTCTCCTCCTAGCTTTTGTTTTGCCCTTTCATGTACTTATACTTTGGCTTTCTCCTGTGAGAGAAACCATGAGATATTTAAGCTCATGTGTCTGATTTACTTCACTTAGCATCATGGCCTGGAGACACTAAGGGAAGGAATTGCCCGTGCCCTCCTTGATGTCCTGGGAACCTGTGGGGACATCTGAGCTGGAGGGTGCCACAGGGCAGGGGCAGCTTGTGCAGAGCCATATGCCTCACCTGCCTGGGCACAGCTGTCCTCATTGGGGTCCTCTGTGGCATAACCTTCTGCTCAGGGTAATCACTGTTGTCTTCCCTCTGCTGCTTCCCATGGAAGGTAGTAAGTGGGGCTCCTGCCGAGCTTCCAGAAACAGAATCACGGAGTGTCGTTTCTGTCTCTTCAGGAAGGTGAGACTCAGACCCCGCGGCACTTTGCAGTCACATGGAGGGCTGCAAAGGGGAAAATGCTCAGCAGCTCTGTCCCATCACAGGGCCCAGGGCTCCTGGTCCTTGGCAAGAATATTTTGCCGTGACAGTAATGAAACACAGTATTAAGTATTCTGTTCTCTCAAAGTGAAATACATGATGAAAGACTTTTGTTATCTGACAGTTTCCTAAAACTTCTCATTCTGGGTTTATCAGTAACTTTTTTATTGATGACAGATGAAGTTAGAGATAAGCCAACTGTGTCAGACAATGTCTCCATTTGTGGAAAATGAGAGACTTTCCTGACACCACTGTCCACATCACAGATGTCACTAAAGATTACTTTATATCCGGAGGAGAACACTGCAACTGAGCCAGGGGCGGCATTGTTGGTCATTAGCTGTCGCTTGGGCCTGGGATGCTCCTCAGGCCCACAGATGTCAAGCTTGTCCCAAGCCTGGTGATGTTGGGATGAGGTGCGCCTTTAAGAGGGGGTCCCAGAAGGTGTCTGTGTGTGTTTGGGGATGTGCAGCTGATGGGGAGGTGGAGCCCTTCTCTACTCGTCTCCCTGCTGACGGGAGGTGACTTCTCCCGTACACACCGCCTGTGATAAACTCTGCCTGCACCCAGAGGGACAGAGCCAATGGGCCCTAGACTGAGCCCTCTCGAACTGTGAGCCAAAATGATAGAAAGACAGAGAGACAGACAGAAAGCTGACTGACACCTCAGTGGGCAGAAGTGGTACTAAAGACAGAGCAAAAACTCCTGGGAAGCAGGAAGGCCTTTTTCCACTTTATTATCTGATGAGACAGGCAGGGCTGTACCAGCACCCTCACTGCTGGGCACTGCTGATGTGCAGGCGGGGGTAGGTGACCACAGTGTGAGTGTGACTGTGGGCAGGTCGTCAGTGTGACCGCCAGCTGATTGTGAGCACGGGTATGTGTAAGTGTGGTGCATAAGCGGGAGGAGGGATGTGGGACATGATGAAGCCGAGTTAGAGTTAGTCCCAGGACTTTAGAAGTGTGCGCCAGGCTGCTGTTGTTGCCTTGTTTTGTCTTTAGTCCCCCTGCAGCGAGCATTTCCAGGGCCCCCTCCCTGCCGAGGCAAGGGGATGTGACCATGAGTGGGCTGTCAGTGGCTGGAGCATCCTGAAGACAGGGCACAGACCAAGTCCCGAGGGGCCCGCTGGGAGCCGTATTGGTGTGTCCACTTCTGAAGTGGGATGGGTCACCGGGGCACCGGATGGTGGTGGGGCCACAGGCGGTGGATTTGTTGTTAGCTGCTTTATGCTGGAACAACCCTGGACAGCTGACTAATGCTGACTTGGAAATTTTTACTGGCGTCACACGGAGAAGACTTACAGGCAATTTGAAGCAGAAGTCTGAGGCTGTGGACAAGACCTGGCAGTTGGTGGTACATGAACAGCACCTGTAGACAGAAGACGGAGTGAAGCATGTTAGAACAGGGCTGTGTAAGGAGGAGAGGAGGCCTGGGACATTAGCACTCGGAGCGCAGACGTGAGGGGCAGCCTGCGTAGGGAAGAAGAGGCGCTGCAGCGGGAGTGAGCCTCAAGCTCAGGGCAGCAGGAGCAGACATTCCAGAGGGAACAGGCGCCGCAGGGTCCCGGGATGCTTTGATCAGGAGACAGGCTTCGACTGGTGAGTGTGAGGAGCCATGTTCGGAGTGCTGTCGGGTGCGAGGCTGGACAGAGCTGCACTCGAGAGGCAACAGAGGGAAGCAGGAAGGGGACAGCATGTGCAGTCTCGTCTCAGGAGGGTGGCCGAAGCCGACTTCCAGGCAACGGTAAGGAGTGGCTGAGCAGAAATTCTACTTGGCAGAGAGGCAGAGCCTGGAGAGCCGGGCCTTGAGGACAGCCTCAGCCACGGGAATCAGAGCCCTCAGAGGAGCCGCCCAGGATCGCTGCGTCTGAGGCCCAAGCCCAGGGAAGAGCAGACCAGACCAGACCAGCCACCGCTGGGAGGAGGCGTGTAAGACACAAAGCTCAGAAGGTGCTAAGAATCCAGCCACGCTGCTGACAAACGTGAGCGCAGAGAAAAGAATCCCAGTCAGACAGGAAAAAGCAGGTGGAGCTTTCCTGAAAAGCATTTTAGTGGGGCTGAGTTTAAAACCTCAGGGCCAAATGTGTGGCTGTAGTTTCTCTGAAAATGAAACAAAATACCTCCCCTACAAGCGAACCCATGGTTTCTGGTGCTATGGTCCTTAAAGGGAGAGCACTGTGCTTGCTGTAGAAAGCAGGTAGAAGGCAGACGTCTGTCAGCTGAGGGGAAAGGGCAGAGAGCTAGGTCCCACCAACAGAATCTGCCAAGAGCCTGTGGTACTATGGGCCTCGTCCATCTGCCCTTTGAATCGGGCCAGGTAATATGCTAACCTCTCACCAGGCAAGGTCTTGGCAGGGACTAACTTTATTTCTGAGGGGAATTCCTTCCTGGCTCTCACTGGATCCGTGGGAGGAAATCAATCTGGAAAGGAGGTGAGAGCAGAGCAACGCCACTCTTCTCGGTTTTGCGGGCTGCTGGCCGTGACCCTGCATCTGCCCCAGCCTCAGGGTCTGGAGGCCAGTGGAGGACAGAGAACCACAGCTGAGTGTGAGAACCGGGGATTGCAGGGGAAAAAGCCAGAGGAAAGAGTACTACTGTCTATATCATAGAACTCCAGGCTTTCTGCTGGATTTTCTATGCTTTGAAACTGATCTGCCAAGGTGAGAGTTAAGTTTGGCCAGGGCTGAATTAGATAACAAAGTGTCATCACAAATAAGGAAGGGAAGAGTAACTGTGTCATCATTTCTGTGCGCTGTTGTTTGGCTTTCAGACCATGGTGGCATTTAAGGAGGTTCAGAAAGAAGCCGTGAGCCAGAGGCGGCGTCTTTCAGAGAAGATCAAATGTTCCGTACCTCAAAATAAACAGAAGTATCTAGCTGTTGAGAAAAGAATCCTGAATTATTTATTTCATACACAGAGCTTTTCAATTATAGATCTGTTTTCCTCTGGTCTTGCACATTTTCTGTCATTTCTTGCACATAGTTGCTGTCTGTCTGGTGTCACCTTCCTCACCTCTTGTTCTTTCTGACTTTAGTATTTGTGGTTTTTCTTATTGTCTTTCACCAACTTTTCAGCACTGTGTTTCTACCTTACGTCTTTGGTTCCCATTAAACAAGCACAAGACACTTCCTTGCTTACAACGCAAACTTCCGACAGCTCTAATACTGTCTGTAGTACTTATTCTGATCGTGACAGGGACTTGAGTCCCTTCGTTTACCTGAGAATCTGCCAAATGCTCATAGTTAGATGCTTCTCCTTTGTGGTGATGAAAACAAGCCTCACAGTGGTGACAGTTACCTGGTTGTGTCAGCTTGTGTAAGGGGCACCCAACTACCTTGTATCACCATGGTTCTGGGTAGCTGCAGGGATTTGCTGAAGACAGAAGGCCCATCCTAGGTGTGAGCAGCACCAACCAATAGGTTTGTGATCTGTGAAATAAAAGGGAAATGAAGGAGGAAGTCTCACTTGTTTTTTTGGAGGAGCTCCAGACTTCAACTTTACCTTGGATATGGTCTCCTGGCTGCCTCTTTACACACACACACACACACACACACACACACACACACACACACACACACACGCTCCTGCTCCAGCTACCAGTGTGCATCCCTGTGTCCCACCTGGCATCACCACACCCCTCGAGGTGCCATCATGTGGCCTCCCTCTGGGTGCTCACTCTGGTTTCCTTCTGTCTCACAGGCAGAGGGTTGGGTCAGTCCCCAGCCTCTCAGCCACCAGGAGCACCACGTGCTCATACAGCGTTTGCTGTCAGCAGGAGCTCGGGAGGGGCTGCCTGGCCAGGGACCGCACTGATCACAGGAAGCCATGGGAGATGTTGGGCACAAAGCTGGATGACGGACTGTCTGTGAGTCACAGCTTAATTCCCATCTGCCTGGGATCCTCTGGTCGCCAGCTGGGGTATTCTTAATGTGGAGCCTCTGTTCTCTGGAAGGATTACCTGGAAAAATGATGAATAGAGCGAAATAAAGGAAAACCTTGAAATAAAGTCTTCCTCAACAGCTGAGATCCAATCCATTTAAAATCAAGAGGAAGAAGAGGGAGGATGAGGAAGAGCAGGAGCGGGCTGTGGAGGAGGGGAAGGGACAGAGGAGAGCAGTGGAGAGGAGGTCGGTCACGGGCGGAGACGTGCTCACGGGTTCTCGGAGCTCTAAAATCTTGTTGCAGAAACTGGAGATCAAGAAGGTAGTGGGTGGGAACATAATTGAGATCTTGGTGAGAATATAATGTGTGAGGTAGAAACAGGCAAAGGAAACAAAGGGTGATTATTAAAAAGAAAACACTGAAACCTGGAAAATAATCTAGAAGTTCTGACATCCATCTAATGAGAGGTCTACAAAGGGGTGATGAGACACAGGCAAAAGGTGGATTAGTGGGGAAATGTTTTAGAAAGAACACTTCACAGCTCATAGGAAGTTATTTTGTCTTCAGAGTGAAAGGGCCCACAGGGCGGAGGTATACTAACAAAAGTCACTTGTGCAGTCTTAGGTATGGTGGATAATAGGATTACAAAGCCTCGTGGTTGCTAAGAAATTATTTCTAAGTACTTAGGGGCCTAATGTAAAAATAATTATCATGTGGAACTAAAATTCCATTTTATTTTAAGAAAGCACAGGTGGTGGTGAAGAGGGAAGGAAAAGTAAAAGCATGCCAAAAATAGTGTCCTCCAGCAGGAGACACGAGGACGGAGATGAACATGCTTCTGAAATGTTTTAAAATAATGAGAGAAAGAAAAATAACAGGAAATGCTGCCAAATGGTGTGAGCTCACTTCACAGAAGAAACCCAAAGCATCAAAAAACCCGTACCAAACTAATAATCGAAGACACAAACCACTTAAAAATTAATGAAATGGTGCTTTTGATGCCCAAACTGTTGAAAATTCAGGATAATAATATTTAACATCTATTAAGGGCTTGCTGTGTATAAGGTACTGCAACAAAGCTGGTAAAGGGGCTGTTTCACCCCTTCCTGTAGGAAGCAAGTGGAGAATGTCATGCAGACACTGCCTCTGTAGGTGAGGGCACTGCCAGAGTCACTCTTCTCGAAGGCCTGACACCTCCCTTCCCAGCGACCCCCGTGTGGTGTCCACTTCCTCAGACCTGCGTCCTCAGGACTCAGCCTGTGCTAGCCGCTGTGGCTGTCACCCTGTGAGACTCGCATTCCCAAGAGGCTGCCATTTGGGTTTCTTCCAAGTCCTTGTCCACAGCTCTCCTCACACTGGGCATTGTCGGCCACTCTGTCATTCTGGAAGTACATTCTGTTCACAACAGTTCCAATATTTACAAGTTGCCTCTTGTTCTGTTTCCTTAAATGTCATGTCCTTCTCTTTCCCCTGCCTTCTCACCCTCCACAGGACTCCAGAAATGTCAGCTATGAACAAAATTACTTAAAATATGTGGACTTTATTGAAGGCAAGGCACAAAATAAAATTTTGCCAAAGACCAACTTCTTAAGATGAAATAAGTATGGCAGCTATTAATGCTTAAGCTCAGAGATTCTCAGGCCACTCACCTTCACACTCAAAGCTGTGCTCTTAACTGTGGGCATTTGTTGTTTGTGTGCATGTGACTAAGAACCAAGCGTGTGCCAGGCCTGTAATCTAGTAAGGACTCCACTGTAAGGAAAGAAGGCAATGAGCACAACTGTTATCAAAATTAAGCAGTAGTTATGAAAAGGGTGTGGTATTGGAGCAAAAGCAGACATGTGGATCAAGAACAAGACAAGGGCACAGAAACATCCCCAGACACATTCAGCTATTTGGTCTTCAACAAATAGGCCAAAAGCATACGTTGGAGGAAAGACAACCTTTTCAACAAGTGACGCTGGGAAAACCAGTTATCCGTCTGCAGAAGATTGAAATTGGACTCATAGCACTTACCGTGTACTAAATTAAAATAGAAATGGATCAGAGACCTAAGCATTAAAACAGAAACATTGACTCTACTGGGAGATAAAATAGGTGAAAAGAAGCCATAGATGTAGGAAAGGATTTTCTGAACAGAACCTCAATTGCACAAGAAATGACAGCAACAATAAACAAATGGGATTATATCAGACTGAGAAGCTTCCGTACAGCAAAAGAACCAGTGAGTAGAGTGAAGAGGCAGCCTACAGGATGGGGAAAAATTTGTCAAGTACCCCCCCTCAGACTAATATCTAGAGCATCCAAAGAACTCAAATAATTAGACCACCTAAATTAAAAACCCAGCCTAGAAATGGGCAAGAGAAGTGAACAGGCAGAAGTGGCGGACAAATATGTGAAACACATGTTCAACATTTTTAGCCATTGGAGAAATGCAAATTAAAACAACACTAGGATTCCATCTTACTCTGGGAAGAGTGGCTATCATCAAGAAATCAAATAATAGCAAATGCTGGTGAGGCTGTGGTGAAAAAGAAACCCTCCTACATTGTTGGTGGGAATGCAAGTTAGTGTAACTATTATGGAAATCAGTATGGAGATTTCTCAAAGAATTGAAATCTGAAATTCCATATGATCCAGGTATTCTCTTTCTAGGTATATTTCTCAGTGAGTTGAACACATCATACTACAGTGACACATGTGCACCAGTGTTTATAGAAACACAATTCTTAACAGCTAAATCCTGGATGCAGCCTGCGTGCCCATCAACAGACAATTGGAGCAAGAAAATGTGGCATCTGTTTATAATGGAATACTATTTGGCTGTAAAGAAGGGCAAATCAGAGACATTTGTGGGAAAGTAGATGCACCTGGAAAATACTATGTTAAGTGAAATAAACCAGACATACATGCTTAAATACCACGTGGTATCTCTCATCTGAGTGAGACAAAGTACAAATAAAGGAGTTATAAAGGGTGAGTAGAAGGGGATGGGGGATGGATCTCTCACAAAGGGGAAGGGGTCCAAGGGACCCAGGTCGAGGAGTGAGGGGGAGGGGAAGAAGTAGAATAAAGACACACCGAGTACAGGAGCCTAGTACCCTCGTGACTGTACACATTGTGTGCCATAACAAGAGCCGAGATGAACAACATCAGCAAGAATGAAGATGGAGAAGGGGACCTAGGAGGAGGGAAGCGGGGAAGGGAAGGGGATTTAAAAAAAGAACCAAGCTATGTTATGTACATACCCCCACTCCCCAGGAGGACTGTGACCTCATGTACTGCACACATGCACTAATAAAAAGGAAAAAAATTGTGAAATGACCAGCTCACCTCCGCTGTTTTCAGACCTGATTGTGGAGCTCGGTCACGGCCTTGTTAAAGAGCGCCCCACTCTAGCGCCATGTAGAGTAGCCATGCAGCTTGAGTGAGGTCTGTCCACAGCAAGCTCTAAGGACAGAATCCTCCACGCTATCAACAGTTAGAGCCACTCAATGGGGTAAACCGGCAGCTCAGAGCGAAAGTGTAGCACACGGTCATTGTTGCTTTTGCCATTGATAGAACCCCAAATTAAGGGCTGAAAACGTTTTGGAGAAATATTAGACTCTGTCATCACAGAGGAGCCTACAAATAAATAATTTCTGAAGCATAAAAGTTGATTTAACAGTTATACTTGGTATTTCTAAATCTTTAAAATTAAACTTGGGGGTTGAGGGAAGAGCAATTAAAATTCTCAGAATTCATAGGAATTCTTCATATTAATAAATTAGTCTCTACTTTTTATAATATTTTATGTGCTTTTAACATAACAAGAGACTACAAAATTCAACAACATACTCTGTTGGTATGATAAGATTTTATTGGGGGTTTTGTATGCTTTAAAAAATGATGTGTGTTTATGTAAATATATGTAAATGTATATAGTAAATGTATCATTAACAAATATGCTTTGCTATTTCAAAACCATGGAAAATAATCTCTGTATGATAGAGACATTTGACAATAAAAACATTCAGAGAAGAAAACAAACTAAACAGACCCCTATAGAGCTTGAAAGATAATACTACAAATATTCAGTGTTAGATGTTATCTATTTTGGGGGATGGGCAGCACAGAGGTGGAACCCATGCTAGGAAATTAGACAGGTGCATACCATTGAGCTACATCCTCAGCCCCGAAGTCACTATGGTAAAATAAAATTTTTAAAAACTCAGTGGAATAACTACCTCATCACATAACTTTGATCTTTGTTTAGTGGTCAGTATTCTCGATGTAGATCACTTTTCTCCCTTGAAGCTGGATTTTGTTTCAGATGTTAAGGCACCTAGTAGTTTCATGTGTATATTTTGTTTGCTTACTTAAATACTTTTGTTGTTGTTGTTTAAATCCCTATTGGTTGTCCTAATTCAGGTGTTAGATCAGCTTGAAACTCAGAGTCACAATATTCCACAACATTATCTTCCTCTCTGAATTTCTTCTGTGAAACTATCTACAGAGAACTGTAGCCTATAGCTAACAAGGTTTAAAAATGTGCATTTTTGTTTTGAAGTTTGTTACCTCTTAGCATACTATGTTATACTGTACATCACAGGAGATGTGTAAAGTACGCTGTGCTTTTAATTTTATCATTAATATTTTTTGGGGTAAGAATGACTTGCCATTAGCAGCTCACGGAGCCAGGAAAACATTGTAACATGACCATCATGACAAGAGGGCTGACTTGGGAAGGATGGCTGCTGTCCTCCCTGTCCTGCCCTGGTGCACGGAAGTGCTGTCCCTAACTTAGCATCTCACCGGCTTCTCCCACACTGGCCTCTGACTTGGCGTCAGTAGAGTTTCTCGAGCTGATGAACTCCTTCTGGAGTTTGGGAGGTTTTAATCCTCATATTGAACATTATAATGCTGTTCTTGTCTTCCTGCTTTATCTCATGATTTTCCATAGGATGTGGGACTTGGCGAAACATGTAAAACTTACAGAAAATTCCGAGGGAATTGCTACACAGAAACATTTAACCATATCTACCTGTGAGATACAGCTAGAGGAAACATATTTAGCACGGAAACCATTATTGTAAAAGTAATATTCCTATTGCCTTTCCCCCGTCCTTCTCCAAGTGTTTATTGAGCATCTACTTTATTCCGCTTCTATAGCTAAATGTGATACTACACTAAATGTGGCCCTGTGGGCTGAGACCTGGTACAGTTTGTTTCCCTTACTTTCTCCACTGTCTGTTTCATGGTATCAAGGTGGGAATGGTTTTCCTCCATCAGCCCTTCCTACCCTAACTTCCTGCCTTGGGTCAGGCCAACTATGATTTAAAGATGAGTCAAAGTGAACCTCTTCTCCTTTAAGTTGTAGGTGTTGGATATCATGTCTCAACAATGACAAAGTGATTAAGAAAATGACCTAGAGATAAAAGCTAAAATTATGATTTCAGAAAAAACTAAATAATTTCTTAATCACAGGGATGAAAATAACAGTTTCTTAACTGGAGTACAAAAAGCAATAAACACGGAAGAAAAAACATTGGTAAACTACTCATTATCAAAATAGTCATTAAAAACATGGATTGACATGCTACAGACTGAAGAGAAAGTAAATATTTTCAGAAAAATAAAGCTGGCAGAGACCAGTGTCTAGGATTATAAAGAGTTCCCATTAACTCAATAAAAAAAGACAAGTAAATAAAAATTTAAACAGAGATTTGCACAGACAATTCACAAAAGATATACAAATGTTCAATGGGCAATAAAACACTGTGGAACATTAGCTACAAGGGAAAGGAAACTTAAAACCATCGCAAGATAACAAACACTCACTCAAAGGGCTAAAACTTGTGGAATCTGGTAATGCCTGGTATTGAAGAGAATGTGACACATCACTGATTGTTACACATAGTTGAGGGGGGTATAATATCACATACTATTGCTGGTCAGCTTTCTATCTCTATAATGAGATACCTGAGACCACTGACCTATAAAGAGCAAAGGTTTATTCTGGTTTCTCCTTTTGGAGATTCCAGTCCAGCAGAGGCTGAGGCCATTGCTTTGGGCCTCTGGTGGGTGCCAGCTGGTGGTATCAGGAAGTGGATCATGGAGCAAGGAGCTCATTTCATGATCCAGAAGCAGAAGAGAAAAGGGAGGAAGAAGAAGGGTATGGTGTCCCACAATCCCCTTCTAAGGGACACTGCAGCTACCTGGGGATCTCCCGCTGGAAACCTCTCGAAGGTCCTCTGGCTCCCCATAGCTCCACAGCTTGGAGCCAGGCCTTCAGTGTAGGAGGCCTTGAGAACATTCAGGACCAAAACTATCTCACAATGCCTTGAAAAAGTCTGAAAACTGCCTATAAAACCACATACAAGACTAGAACTTAATTTATTTCTACCAGAGTGGAGTTAACTAGCGTTACATTTACCTTTTCATCTGTTTTGTTTTCAGGTTCTGGGGATGGAAGCCGGCACCCCCTGCATTCTAGCCGTGTGCTCTGTTGCTGAGCTACGCTAGCAGCCCTGTCCTTCCATGGCAGATGACCCAGAAACAAGCACAGGACCGGGAGTGCTCAGACACTGGAGAACAGACCACAGAAGACGGCGGCTCGCAGAGGCCCGCAGGGGAGGCAAGCCCGCGGGTGCACACAGCTTGCTCCTCAGAATCCGGTGTGCGATGCAAGGAAATGGAGCGGAGAGCGGCGGGCAGCCCGCCTGCATCCAGGAGGCAGCTTTGAGATGTGTAGGAGCCAGTGGGCTTGGATGCAGGGAGCAGCGTGACAGAGGAGAGAGCTGCCCAGGACACTACGAGGTCCTCAAGTGTGAAGCCGAGCCCTGGCCCGTGTTTGTGTGAGAGAAATCAGGCCAGCCAAGGAAAGGAAGGGGTGTGGCCATTTGTACAGATACACATCGTCAACAGGTGTGGGACACAACATGTACATGTACATACATGAATTATTGCATGTTAGCTGTACCTAATGGTACAGAATGGATTTTTGTGGCATGCTTGCACACGCATGTGACATACCTTGAAAATTTCCAACCCCTGCCTTATTCTCCCCCTCTCCCTGATTTCCTTCCTCTTTCTGCAAGCCCCCTCTTCTGCTTTTGCATAATCCTCTTCAGATTCTACATATGAAAAAGAACGTGCAATGTTTGTTATTCTGAGTCTAACTTGTTTTGTTTAACGTATTCTGAGCTCCCCTTGTTTTCCCACAAGTGACATGATTTCATTTTCTTTGTGGCTGGGCAATATTCTATTGTGAATATACACATTACATTTCCTTTATCTATTCATCACTTGAATAGCACATGGGATGTTTCCTTAGCAATGAACTTGCAGGTGTCTCTATAGAGTGCTGACTGTAATTTCGAAATACAGCAAAGAGTGACGTAGCACTAATTTCTGTTTTTGGAATAAACTTCATACTAACTTCCAGAGTGATTTTCATGGTAATTTGCTTTCACACCATCAGTGCAGAAGGGTTTCTTTTTCCCCCACAGCCTTCCTAACATTTATTGCTTTTGTGTGTGTGTGTTGTTAATGATAGCCATTCTGACTGGGGTGGGAGAGAATCTCAGTGAACTTTTGATTAGCATTCCTGAGTCACTAATTATGTTGGATTTTTTTCCTGTATTTATTGGCCATTTGTTCTTTTGAGAAGGGTCACTTTAGTTGATTTGTCCATCTATTGAGTGGGTTATTATTTTTGACATTAAATTTGTACTTTATATATTCTAGATATTAACCCTCTGTTGGAGGACAGGTGACAAAGGTTTTCTAGCATCTGGAGTCTCTTCACCCTGCCACTTGTTTCCTTTGCTGAACAGAAGCTTTTAATTTGATGCAACCCCATTTGGCAGTTATCGCTGTATCTCCCGTGCTGCTGGAGTTGTGTTTAACAGGTCACTGTCTATGCCGATGGTTTCCCTGTTTTCCTTCAGCTATTTCAGCTTTCTGTACTCAGGTCTTGGGATCCCTTTTGAGTTGACTTTTGTTGCAGTGAAGCCTGGTGATTTAGTTTCGCTCTTCTGTGTACGGATATCCAGTTTTCCCGGCACCACTTGTTAAAGAGGTCTTCATTTGTAAAACACGCTTCTTGCTTCTTTGTGGAAATTCGTGGATTTGCTCCTGTGTTCTCTCCTCTGTTCCTCTGGCCTCTGTGTCTGCTTTTCTCAAGAGTGTGCTGCTTTTGCCACTGTGGCTATGCAGTGTATTCTGAAGCCAGGAATCATGGTGCTTCTAGCACTGCTACTTGAATGAGAACTTCTTTGACTTTTCTTGGTCTTTTGATATGCTTGGTCATGTGAATTTTGATACATTTTTCAAGTACGCTGATGAATATTATTGGTGTTTTGATGGGAATTACATTGATTCTATAGGTAACTTTCGACAGTATGGCCTTTTTAACAGTAGTAAGTCTATTATCCATGAACATGGGAAATATTTCTACCTTTTAATATCTTCTTCAATTTCTTTCTTTAGAATTCTGTAATTTTCATTATGGAAATCTTTCACTTCTTTGCTAGGTTGATTCTGGATATTTCTTTTCTTTTTCCCTTTCCTTTTCAAGCTATTATGAATGGAATTGTTTTACCATTTCTTTCTCAGTAAGTTTTTGATAAATAGAAAAAGCTCTTCATTTTTGTGTTGATTTTGAATACTGCCATTTTGCTGAATTTGTTTATCAGATCTAAAAGTCTTCTTGTGGAGTTTAGGGTATTCGTAGTAGTGAATCGTATCATTTACAAATAAGGATAACTTCACTTCCTCCTGTTCTATTTTTATCCCTTTTTGTTCCTTCACTTACCAATCTCTCACCTAAAATTTCAAGTATTATATTGAGCAGAAATAGTAATAGTCGATAACCTTGTTTGTTCCTCTTATGAGAGGAAATGCTTTCGATTTTTCCCTTTCTGTATAGTGATATATATATACATACATATATATCCTTTATTATATTGAGGTAATATCTTTGCATGTCCAATTTCTTTAAACCTTTTATCATGAAAGAATATTGAATTTTGTTGAAGGCTTTTTCTGCATCTGTTAGGATAATAATATGTTTTTTTCTCCTTGATGCTATTTATGTGCTATGTTACATTTTTAAATTTTTGTGTGTTGATCCATCCCTCAATACCTAGAATAAAACCAACTTCATTGTGGTATAAGACCTCGTTAATGTGTTGTTGAATTCCCTTTATGAGAATTTTATTTAAGATTTTTGCATACGTGTTCATTGAGGGTATTGGTCTGTAGCTTTATTGTTTATTGAATTTGTATCTGATTTTGGTATCAAGATGATGCTGGCTTTGCAGGATGAGTTTGGAAGCATTCCTTCTCTTCCTACTTCATGGAACACTTTGAAGAGTGTTGTTGTTCTTCTCCTGAAGTCTGATAAAATTAAGTACTACATCCATCTGATTTGGGGGTTTCTTTTTTGGAAGATTTTTTCATATTCCTTCAAATTCATATCTTATTACTTTGTTTAGGTTTTTATGTCCTCTTGGTTCAATTTTATTAGGTCATAGGTGTCTAGAAATTCATGCATTTCTTTTAGGTTTTCCAATTTGTTAACAGTACAAGGTTTCAGGATAGTATCTGATTCTCTGTATTTCAGTGCTGTTATATTATTCTCCTCTTCATTTTTAATTTATTATTTTCTTTCTTTTGGTTATTTTGATTAAGGGATTATCCATTTTGATTATCTTTTCAAAAACCATTTTGTATTTGGTGATCATTTATATTCTTTTAATTCCTACTTCATTAGTTTTACTTCTGATTTTTATTTCTTTCTTTCTTTTTTTTTTTTTTTGGTTTTTTTCTCCGGTACCGGGAACCGAACTCACGACCTTGCGCTTGCCAGGCAGGCGCTTTGCCGCTGAGCTAAATCCCCAGCCCAGATTTTTATTTCTTTCTAGGTTTGAGTTTGGTTTCTTCTTGTCCTTTAAAGATACTGCGACATTTTTAGGTTATTTGACATTACTCTGATGTTTTAATGTAGGCATTTTTGCTACAAACATCCTTCTTGGACATTCTTCATTGTGTTCCAGGGATTCTGGTGTGCTGTATTTCCATTTTAATTTCAATCTGGAAAATTTTAACATCAAGAATATCTTAAATTACCTACATATCATTCACAGTACAGTGGTGCCTCAGTTCTGAACTCAATTCTCTCCGTGATCTGGTCAAACACCAAGTTGGAGGAGAACTGATCAAATTTCCCTATAAGGTCAACATCGATCCTAATCATTGAATTTGACTTGCTTCTTGTTCAACTCAGTGTCCAGAATCATAGCAAGAACCCATTTCATGATCTGAGGTATCACTGGATACTGTTCAATCTCCACATCTGCTTGCAAATTTTCTGCAGTCTCTCTTGCTGTCGATTTTTAGCTTCATTCTATTGTTATCTGATAAGATGTGTGAGATTATTTCAATATTTTGTAATTGGTAATTATTTTTATGGCTGAAAATATGGTCCATATAGTAGAACGTCCATGCGTTGCTGAAAAGAATGCATGTTCTGTGGTTTTCGGGTGGAATATTTTGTAGATGACTGTTAAGACCATTTGGTGTGTGGTGTGTAATTTAGCTCTGATTCTTTTTATTTCTTTTGTCTAGATGACCTATTTACCAGTGAAAGTAAATTACCAAAGTCACACACTATTATTGTATTGAGGCCTACTTGTCCTCTCTGTCACATCAAGTACTTAGCTTTTTAAAATGTAGGACATAGTGCTAATGCATATACATGTGCTCTCATTGCATCTTCTTGGCAAATTGTTGCACTTACTAATGTAGTGGCATTGACTCTTCTGACTGATTTTAACATGGAATCTGCTTTGTCAGATATATTTATAGCTAGTCCTGCTTGGTTTTAGATTCCATTTGCACAAAATAAATACCATTTTCCATCTTTGCACTTTTATTCTGTGCATGTCTTTGCAGGTGAGGCACATTTTTTTGAAGGGAGCATAGATTGGATCTTGCCTATTTTTTTTTTTTTTTCTTTTGTTTGGTGCTGGAAGTTGAGCTCAGAACCCTGCACTTGCCAGGTAGGTGCTGTGCTTTTGAACTGTATCCCTGGACCATTCTGGATCTTGTCTTTCAATGCATTTCACCAATCAGTGTCTTTTAACTGAACGACTAAGACCATGTACATCCAGGGTTATTATTGAGAAGCATATACTCTTTCCTGTTATCTTGTTGGGTTTTGATTTCTTTCTGATACTTCTTTGCTTGTCTACTCTTCTTCACTGTGTTATATTCCTTTAGGAATCTTCTGTGATACCGGTTTAGTGGTCTTGATGCCCTTTAGTTCTGCTTATCGTACAAAATCTGTCTCTGCCAATTCTGAAGGATAATTTTGCTGGACAACGTAACCTATATTAAGAGATATTGTCTTTCAGGATTTGAAATGCACCACTCCATACCCTCTTGGTCTTTAGCGATTCTGCTGAAAATTCTACTGTTATTCTGACGGAGTTGCCATTACAAGTGATTTGGTTCCACCTCAGCCCACCGCTGTGCCCCTTCTGGCTTGGTTCGAGCACTTCTGCAGCCTGTGTGTCATTCGCTCCAGCCCTCGATGGTCCCTTCCTGAAACTACGTCTACCAACCAACAGTGGTGGAGGAACAGGTAGGCAGATCCATAGGTCACACAGAGTGACAACAGGTATGGGGAGTGGTATTTCTTGGGGTTGCATCCCACGTTCAGAGTTGTGACAAGTGCATTTCCACCTAGATGATATTATTCTGCTACAGTGGTGACAGAGGACTAAGACACTTAGGATCCGAGATCAGCACTCACCTCCACGTAAGAGGAGCATGGAAAAATCTTCACCAAGTCTCCAAATAAGCAGACTGTTTAAAATATGGATGAAGGAAAAATCTTAAGAGCACAATGGAAAAATATCATATGTGTTGAGAAACACACAAAAATGTTCATTTCTGATCAGGAAACAAAAGCAAGCCAGAGGTAACGGGAAAATATCTTTAATCCTCTGAAAGAAAACCCCAAACAAGGTCAACCTAGGACTCTATGCTTAATAAGAATTCCTTCCAGAAAGGAAGGGCAACAAAAGCTTTCTCACAGAAAAGCTAAAAATAATTTACCACCAATAGACAAGCACTTTAGGCAATGTTAAAGAAGTCATTCAGAAAGAAGAAAGCGAGACAGTGGAAATCTGGGTCTACATAAAGAAGAGAAATGGAGATTGACCACTAAACTGCTGGAGATTGCAACACCTATCTCTCCATAATTGACAAAATGCACAGTTGAGAAAGCACAAGCAAAACAAAAACGCATATAGACACTGAATATGACTGTTATGTGACTTGACTTAGTTGGCATTTCCAGACCGCTCCACCCAGAACAGCTGGGTACACTCCTCTCAAGTACACATTTAACCTACGTGGGGATCATGAAGCAAAGCCCAGTATATTTAAAAGTTTTGAAGTCCTACAGAAATGTTTCACGAAGTTGATGGAATTAAACAAAGAATCAAGAAGACAAAGGTATGTGGAAAGTCTCTGAACATTTGGATAGTAAAAACACATCTATATAACCAATGGATCTAAGAAATGACAGCTTTAAAAAGTACTTTGAACTGATATAAATGGAAGCACAAAACTATTATGGCACCCCGCTACAGCAGTGCAGTAAATAAACTGCCTCCTAAACGTTTGTGGTGCCGTTTCTTCCCATGTTTGGTCTGTTTTCTATAACAGCATGTGTTCCTTCCGGCATGGCCCTGACCTCATTCAGGCTATCCTTGGTCCAGCCAGGGCAGGTGGTGCGGGCCCGAGCTCTAGTGCCTGGGAAGCTTCGGTGCCCATGCCCTGCTACTCCAGACCCCCGGCTCCACAGCCCTGTCATCTCACGCTTTCTCCAGCAAGGCACTGCCGGGCACTAGGAACGTGTGTCAGCCCAGCTATCAGGATCTGCAGCAGAGGGCAGCAACGCAGGTGACAGACGTCACGAGTGTGCATGGGACATGACAGCAGCAGAAAACAGACCGCAGAGAACATACTAATGCTAGGTTAGTATCCAAAATCCAACTGCTTCCTTCCATCCCAACAGTGGACAACACAGAATTGAAATTGAAAACACAGTGCTATTTACATTAGCATCAAATGCTTACTTAGGTATAAATGAAACAGAATAGACACTTGTGTGAGGAATGTCAGAAAATCCTGATGAATGAATCAAAGAAAGTGTGAAAGTATCTCATGTGCACGGCAGGAAAGCTCAATATCATCCACATGTCAGTTTTCCTCCAACTTGATCTATAAATTCAGTGCAAGCCCAGCCTCAGTCCCACAACTGTTGCTCTGTGGGTCTCAACAAACTGATTCTAAAGTTCATGTAGAATGTTAAAAAAGATCAAAATACAAAAATACTCCACACAACGTGGACAAAGATCAAAGGCTGACAGTCAAGTTCACTATGAAACTGCAATGGTGGAGACAGGGTGGTATTTGGTGGAACAGATCAGAGCCTAGGAAGAAATTCCCAGATGCCCTCAGCTCTGAGAAAGAGCAAGGAAGTGGGGGAGAAGGACCCTGTTATGGTTGATACACTGTGTCAACTTGAGAGATCGAGAAGTTGAACTAAATAACTCTGCAGTTCTACATCTTAGTGTGTAGAGGACATGCCCTTACTGCTCTAGGATGTTGTTCATTGTGTCAATTTGAGAAATTTAGAAGGTTAACTAAGTAACTCTGCAAAGGGCTACAGTCCTTAGTAAACATCCTGAGCCTGTGCAAGAGGGGGACTTGGAGATGGTGTGAGTGCTACGCCCCTCTGAGCGTGGGTAGCCTGCTTACAATATAAGGAAGGAAAAAAGCTTGCCCCCCCTTTCCCTGCTCTTGCTGCTTTTGCTGTCTTCTGCCTGCTGTAGACTGTTGCCCCTCTGCCATGCCACCCTGCCTTGGAGCCAGCTGATTATGGACTGAAACTTCCACAAACTGTGAGCTAAATGAACCTTTCCTCCCTTAATTTTGACTGTTGGGTATTTTCTCTCAGCAGTGAGAGAAAAGTAACCCAGACAGGCCTTTTACCAATGATGCTAGAGCAGATGTACAGCCATGTGCAGAAGGAAGGAAAGAACTGAAGCAAACTTTATACTTTTCCAACGGTTAACCCAAAATAGATCTGAAAGAAAGGATATGAAATTAAATACATGAAATTATAAACCTCCTAGAAATAATAGAGAACCTCAGAGACCTTGGGTTTGACAATGACTTTTAGATACGACACCAAAAGCAGGATCTGTGAAAAGAACTGACAATTTGGACTTCATTAAAAGAAAAAATCCCCACTCTGAATGACATTGCTAGAAGAAGGAAAATACAATTCACAGAGCAAGAGAAACTACTTGTAGAACACTGATCTGATAATAAAGGAATCGCACCAAAACATACAAAGAACCCTCAAAGCTCAACATGAAATCAAAACATTCTGTTAAAAGGTTTGGAAAAGACATGGCGCCAAAGCAAGCGCACAGATGGAAAAGCGCATGACGGAGACGCAGCAGCCTGAGCCACCGAGGGGCTGCAGATCAGACAAGGATGCGCCGTGTGCCTTGGCATAGCTGTGAGAAAGGCGAAAACCCGGGCACTGACTCTCCTGCCTGGGAGAGGGCGGGGGGTGGGGGACACAGGGCTTCCTTCCCCGCAGTGGGAATGTGGGGTGGTGTGGACCCAGAGTTTTCATGCTCTCACAAAGTGATCAGATGCTCTTCGGCGTCTACCAGAAGGAGCTGGTAGATAACTCATGCACTCTCAGATATTCTCCAGAAGAGTAGAAACTTACGTCTCCCTAGATCCTATACATGGTGTTTATAGCATTTTTCTTTATGATTGCCCAGATTTGGAAGAAGCAAAGATGTCCTTCAGGAGCTGAATGGAAAAACTGTGGTCAATCCAGCCAAAGGAATATTAAGAAGAAATGGCCCACGGGGTTATACAACAAAATGAAGGAAATTTAAAAGCACACTAAGTGTTAGAAGCTAACCAGAAAATCAGGTGTTGTGTTATTCATTCCACGTGGCACACAGGCTGGGAAGGGCAGAGGTGACCAGAGCACACGATGTTAGGCATTTGTCAGAACCCACCGAATGCACGGCGTGCAGAGACAGTCTCAGTGCAGACCTCAGACTTGGGAAATAACAATGAGTGGGTATCAGTTCATCAGCTGTGACAAAGCCTAGGGGAACGCAAGGAGCTTCTCACTGGAAACTGGGGGTAGTGATCCCCTACACACTTTGCAATTTCCAGCTTGTCAGCTCCTACCCAGGCCCTGGCCCTCGACCTTAGTGAAAGAGTCGGGGGGAGGGACTTTTTGCCTGTGATTTTTGCCTCTGGCTCCTGGAGTTCTTGCTAAAACCTCCTATCCTTTGACAGCACTTGGAAGCAGTGGCGCTTCTGCTGACGGAAATCTCTCTCTCTGGGTCTCTCACGCAGCTCCACTCTGGAACAGGACACAAAATTCTGTGCTGGAAATGTTTCCCATTAGCTAGTTTTTGTCTTTTGGAGGACACCACTGAAACCCGTGAAGAAGACGGCTTTAACTGTTTGGTGCAGAACAATGTCCTGCACGGGCAACGCCAGCGTCGAGAGAAGGCTTTTCTCTTTTCTGCACAGAGCAGCCATTGCACTGAGCTTGGGAAGACTCTGGTGTCTCGAGAACATGTGGGTGCAGGAGCGACCTCCAGCACATCTGACTCCCGCCTGTGAGCAGAAGTTCCTCAGAGCCTTTCAGCACATGTGGAAGCTCCTAGGATTCCTGACAGTCTCCAGTTTGGGAAGAAAGCTTTCTGGAAACACTGGGCTAGATATGGAAGAGTAAGATGGAGAAGTACAGGCATCTGATTAGAGACATTTTTTTAAACTAGCAAGACCAGAAAAGAGTCCAGGAATCTCTTGCCAGGTGGGTTAGGGGGTCCACTGCTCCTGGCCTGGGGGAGGAGAGGGCGACTGGGTCAGGACGTCTGGAGCCCGGCAGTGGGCACCAGGGGTCTGTCTCCTCTCTGTGGTGCTCTTCTCCAGGCTTTTTCCCTCAGGTCCTCGGAAGCTGCTCTGCAGGAGTCCAGATTGCCCAAAGCGAGGCCCCTCTTCCCTCCTGTGCAGCTCTCAGCTCAGCCCCAGCCTCAGGGGATCGCGGTGCTCAGAACGCCCTGACGCTGACACTGGGATGGGTCATAGGAGAGGTTTTCTGCGCTGGTTCATGCTGGAGGCCCTTATCCAAGACCCTGCTCGAGGCTGGGCCAGAGGCCAGGCATCTTGGTTAGTTCCACTGAGATGCCGGATTCCCACAGGCATCCCAGCACTTTTCTGCTGTTCCCGGGAAATGTGCCCAACTTCTGAAGCCTCACTGATACCCTTAGCTACTTCTGTGCTGCCAGGAACAGCTCAGAAGCTCGATGTCACCCTCCTTTCTGCGGCTGCTCTGAAAGCAGAGCTGCTGTTTCTCAGAGAAGGGACAGCAAGTTCTCTGTTCCCAAGACGGAGGCGGAACTCAGATAAAGTCCCCGGAACATGGAGTGTCAAGCATGGAGGAATAATGCCCCACGGAGGAGGGGTTCAAAGGATTGAGGCTTGGGGCATCTGCTTCAGGGCCTCGGGAGCTCTTTATCCTGATCTCTGGTTTCTGTTCGTTGTGCCCGGAGGAAGGGATTGGGGAGGGTAATGCCAGGAGGCCGCTTTAACAACCTCAGGACTCGGTTCTCGGCAGGGAGCCGCGGCACTTCAGCTTGTTTCGGCCTTTACTCCCACTTTGTTTTCTGGACCGCAAATCCTCTTTCAGAAATGTTCAGTGCAGCGCAAGGTGAAGAGCTTCTGACCAACAGCCTGTCCATCACCACCACCGTTCCCAGCTTCCGGCCTGAAAATGACTTTTTTTTTCTTTTTGGAGACCATTTTGTGTTTTAACAGCATTCAGTTGCTTTTACCTCCTGATTTTTGATTTCTTTAATAAGACTTCTCTCCTTCGTGAAGGTCGCCGAGGCGCCAGCAGATGCGATCTGGAGAGAGGGACGCAGTGCACAGGGATGGTGAGGCTGCAGGCCTGGAGCCCTCCCGGCCGGCCCGCCCCTCCGCTCATCCTGAGGGCGGAGGCTGCAGTGTTGGCAGCCTGGCCGCGACTCGGGGGTCACACGCTCCGTGGCCCCTGTGTGTTCCCGGCAGACAGCGCGGGTGAGTTCTCAGAGAAGAAGGGATGCCTTGGCGTGGTCCTCGCGTCTGCACGCGCGCCAGGCTGCTCCACCCCGCTGTCTGCTGCCCTGGTCTCGAGGGTTCGGCTCAGCGGGCAGCGAACGCCCTTCTGGGCTGCTGTCTGCGGCCACTGGCTGGGCGAGGCTGGGCAGAGGGACTTGCAGGCTCCTTTCCCAGTGCCGCTGAGGTGCCAGGCCCTGGTTACCAGGCAGGAGTTGGTGCTGGCAGATCCAGGAGATGGAAGGACTGGGCCGCAGCAAGCACAGTGCCCCTGTGGAAAGCAGTTGCTCAGGAGAAATTGGCGTGAGCTTGGGTCTCACGCACTGAGAGGTAAGAGCTGAGTTGGCTCCGAGCTGAGTTTGGAGGGACCAGCATTGTGTGTTAGTGCAGACAGGCCAGGTAGAGGAGTGACTACGGAAGACACAGGGCAGGAAGCACGGGGGAAAGCTACAACACGGGACAGCGCCGCCAGCGCCTGCCCTCGGGACCGCTCCAGGATGACCCAGTTTTCCACAGCAGACACACAGGGCGCCCCAGCTCTGTGCCCCGGGAAAGGCGGCCTGAAGCCTGACCCCAGCAAGCAGTGTAGACAGGAAGAGGCGGGACCCAGAGGCTCACAAGCCCCCGTGCAGGCTTAGTGCTGGTCTGCAGGAGGCCTGGGTCTCATGGGATGGTGGACGTGTCCACAAGAGCCTTTGGTTGGGAGTGAGCGAGCCCTGCTCACCTCGGCCTGCCATGAACAGCCGGCTCCCTCTCGATCATGTGTGTGCTGTGCTGCAGGCAGGGCCAGCAACATGAAGGCAGCATTTTCAGGCCGCCAGAGTCAGAGGTCAAGGACCTGTTTTCTTCAGCTCTCACTCGCATCCGGTAGTCTGTTCTGGCAACATCAAACACACAGATTCAGATTTTTTTTTTTTTTGGTCTTTTTGAGACAGGGTCTCACGGTGCAGTTCAGGCTGGCCTTGAACTCACAACAATCCTCCTGCCTCAGCCTCCCGAGTGCTGGGATGATAGTCATGAGCCACCATGCCCGGCTGACAGGTTCAGATTTAAAGTGGTGATAGCTAACGTTTCTATGCTATCTGCCAGAGTTTACACTTGACGGCACTATTAAGAGAGTAGCCGGGTTTGGTGGGGCACTCCTGTAATCCCAGCACTTAGGAGGCTGAGGCAGGAGGATCACTGCGAGTTTGAGACCAGCCTGGGCTACAAAGTGAGCTCAAGGCCAGCCTGAACTGCATAGCAA